>NC_135334.1:110670289-110740289 GCF_023851605.1 Tamandua tetradactyla | reverse complement strand
ACAAACCCTAAGGTGTAGAACTAGCAGAACTGAGGTGAGGTGGAATACACTGTACCTTCCTAAACTGCAGCAGTGTTTCTTGATTGGAAACATTCAGGGTGGTAAAATTTATCTTCCATCCTTCAGTAAGTTTCAACAAGATATAGAAAAGCCTAGGTTGAAATTGGCCTTGTACAGGTCTGTGGTAACAGACACAGTTCTAATATACACAAGTTTCTGTTAACATGGTACCATGCACAGCAAGAACTGTTTATAATCGAGAATGTACAAAATCAATGACAGAATTAGTGTATTTTGGGAGTATCACAGAATTCACTGAGAAAGGATCACTGATAAAGACATTAAATATGGAAGACAAGAGAGATGAAGGCTAGATTAAGGGAGTATGACGTGTGTGTGTGTGTGTGCGTGTGTGTGTTTTAGGATCTCCAGGATGATGCAATATGGAGAAAGGCAAAGAATCAAGAATTGGAAAAAAAAAGTGTCAGTTTTATATTAAGTGATGACTTTTTTAAATAATAAAAATAAAACTCACCTTGACACATTATAGTGAAGTTGTAGGACAAAAGGATAAAAAGAAAATTATAAAAGCTACAAAGGGAAAAGAAAAAATATTTACAAAAACAATTATAGTAATAGCAGACTCCCCCTCAGCAGTAATGATACCAAAGGTCAAGAGAATAAAATCTTCTATGTATTTAAGGAAAATTACTAATGACATTAACTTTTATACCCAGCTAAAAAAATCATTCAAGTGCACTGGCATAATGAAAACACTTAAAGCATACTAAACTCCATAGACACTTGAAGAAAGAACTATTCAAGTATGTAGTTTAGAAAGTGTTCCAGGTGGTGTGTAGCTTTTGTTCTGGCAAGTGCTTTTATTCTCAATTTATGTTTGTAAAGACCACCAGAAACAGCTTGCTTTCAGCTGGCAAGACCAGCAATATACCTTCACGGTCCTACCTTAGGCGTATATAAGCTCTCTAGTCCTATATCATTACCTAGTCTGCAGAGATCTTGATCACCTCTCCCTTCCACAAGATATTTTATATTAATGATGTTGATTAGATCTAGTGAGTAAGAAGTAGCAATTACTCTAGACTTATTGGTAAGGCATTTGAGTGTCAGAGGGTGAGAGATAAGTCCAACAAAAATCTCAGTGATAGTTCTAGATGTCCAATGGTACGTAGGGCGTGCTGATACATACCTTCTAAGGTAAAGGATAAGCTGTTGCATCTAGCCCCTCCTACAACAAAATGAGGCACAATGTAGGAGCCAAAGGGTTAACAGAAAACCTGTGGAATTTATTGGGAATGACTGGCTTCAAAGTGGCCTTGAGGGGGTCTGCTGCAAACAGTGAGCTCCCAGTCGTGAGCCTTATCTGGGGACAAAGGGGAAGAACATGGTCTGCAAACAGACTTGTTTTGTTTCTACTTTCACACACGAAGTATGGAATGTTCCCTTTTTGCTACCCAGATATCCAGGAGGCTAGATTGAAAGTAACAAGAGAACAAGGAAGTAATATACTGAAAAAACAAGCTTGGTCAGCAAAAGAGCTATGAGAAATGCTATAAAATAAAGCAGCTGGAGCTCTTCGGGGCTGCAGTCATCTTGTCTGTCTTCTGTGTGTGTCTGTGTGACTCATTCCGCAGGTAGTATCCGCGTCCGTGTTTTTTATTTCACAGGGGTTGCTGAAAGACTGCAATAGCACAACACCTGGTTAGCCTCTTTGGATTTCAGATACAATATATTACTCTAGCCCATTTACCAAGTGACCCAAAAGCTGCTAGTTTTGAGTGGGTACAGGAATAGAAGAAGTCTCTACAAGTCCAGGCTACTGTGTCAGCTGCTCCGCCATTTAGGCCATATGATCCATAAGATCCAGTGGTGCTGGAAGTTTCAGTGATGCATTGAGATGCTATCTGGAGCCTTTGGCAGCCCCCTATAGAAGAATCTAAATACAGACCATTAGGATTTTGGAACAAAGCCTTGACATCCTCTGCAGGTAACTACTCTTCTTTTGAGAGATAATATGCTTAACCATGGGCCACCAATTGACCAAGAGACCTGAGCTGGCCATCATGAAGTGGGTATTTTCTGACCCACCAAGCCATAAAGTTGGGTAGGCTCAGCAATACTCCATCATCAAATGGAAGTGGTATATACAAGACTGGGTTCAATTAGGCCTTAAGGCACAAGTAAGTTACATGAGGAAGTGGCCCAAATGCTAATGGCCCCCACTCCTGCCACATTACCTTCTCTTCCCCAGCCCATAGCTATGGCCTCTTGGATAGCATCCTATGATCAGCTGACTAAAGAAGAGAAAATTCAGACCAGGTTTACAGATGGTTCTGCACAATATGGAGGATCTACCTGAAAGTGAGCAGCTGCAGTCCTACAGCCCCTTTCTGGGACATCCCTGAAAAAAAGTAGGTGGAACTTCAACCAGCAGTTGTTCATTTTGCTTAGTAGGAGAAATGACTGGAATATGTTTGCATATTGATTCATGGGCTGTGGTCAGTGGTTTGGCTAGGTAGTCAAGGACTTGGAAGATATATGATTGGAAAATTGGTGACAAAGAGGTCTGAGGGAGAAGAATCTGGCCAGACCTTTCTGAATGGGCAAGAAACATGAATATATTTGTATCCCATGTGAATACTCACCAGAGGGTGACTTCATCAGATGAAGATTTTAACAATCAGGTGGATAGGTTGACCTGGTTAGTGTGTACCAGTTGGGCTCTTTCCACAGCCACTCCTGACATTGCCCAATAGGCTCATAAACAAAGTAGTTATAATGGTAGGGATGGAGGTTATGCATGCGCTCAGCAGCATAGACTTCTACTCCTCAAGGCTGACCTGGCTACAGACACTGCTGAGTGCCCAATCTGCCAACATCAGAGACTCACACTCAGTCCCAGATACGGCTCAGTTCCCCGAAGTGATCAACCTGCTACCTGAAGGCAGGTAGATTACATTGTGCCACTTACATCATGGAAGGGGAAGTGTTTTGTTCTAAATAGAATAGAAAAATACTCCAGATATAGGTTTGCATTCCCTGCACATGATGATCTTGCAAAACTAACATCTGCAGACTTACAGAATGATTTATCCAACATCCTGGTAACCACACAGCATTGTTTCTGATCAAGGAACCCACTTCACTGCAAATGAAGTGTGGAGTGGGCATATGCTCATGGAGTTCACTGGCCTCATCATGGTCCCCATCATCTGAAGTAGATGGATTGATAGAATGGTGGAATGGCCTTTCAAAGTCTCAATTATAGTACCAACTAGGTGGCAATGCCTTACAGAGCTGTGGCAGTGTTCTCCAGGAGGCTGTATATGCTCTAAATCAGCATCTGCTGTATGGTGCTGTCTCTCCCATAGCCAGGATTCCAAGGTCCTGGAATTAGGGGTGAGTAGGAGTGGCATTACCATTACCCCTAGTGATCCACTAGAAGATTTTTTGCTTCCTGTCCCTGCAACCTTAAGCTCTGCTGGACTACAGATCTTAGTTCCAAAAGGAGGAATGCTTCCATCAGGAGACACAACAATGATTCCATTGAACTGGAAATTAAGTCTGCCACCCACTCAGTCACTTACAGCTCCTCATGCCTTTATATCAGCAGGCAAGGAAAGAATTACTGTACTGACTGGGGTGATTGGTCCTGATTATCAAGGAGAAATAGGACTGCAACTAGACAATGTAGGTAAAGAATTTGCCTCTAATACATGAGGTATCTTAGGACAAATCTTAGTACTACCCTGCCCTATATTTAAAGTCAATAGAAAACGGCAACAACCCAATCCAGGCAGGACTACTAATGGCCCAGAAACTTCAGGAATGAATATTTGGGTCACCCCACCAGGCAATGAACCATGGCCAGCTGAGGTGTTTGCTGAAAGTAAAGGGAATATGGAATGGGTAGTGGAAGAGGTAGTTATGAATATGAACTATGACCTTGAGACCAGTTACAGAAATGAGGACTGTAATGGTTATGAATATTTTTCCTTGTTTTGTTATGAATCTGCTTGTATATATACATAAAGAATTACCTTTCCTTTTTCCCTATTTTATCCCCCCATTATATAACATAAGGTATATTAACTTTATGTCATAGTGTTTAAGTACAGGATATCAAGTGTAAAGTAAATATTCCCGAAGGACCTATACTCTCTTCTGGGGAAAGAACTAGTGGATTTCTGGTTCTACACAGGACAATGGAATATTGTTAGGTGAAAATATGACTAGTTATTGTTTTTATTTAGAGATTAAGTACAGTATAAGGAGATGTTTATGTATGCCACATTGACATCGGGTGGGCTGGGATGGTTAGGCTCATGTGTAAACTTGACCAGATAATGGTGCTCAGTTGTCTGGTCAAGAAAGCACTGGTCTAACTGTTAGGCCACTTAGGCCTAACTGTGAGGGCATTTCATGGACTTAAGTCTTCAGTAAATTCATTGTATCTATGGCTGATTACATCTACAATCAACTAAGGAGTCTCTTTAACAATGAAAGAAAGCTCATCCAGTCCGTTGAAAGCCTTAAAAGGATTATTTCAGCAGTCAGAAGGAAGAATTTCCATCTCTACTTCAGCCAATCAGCTGCTCCTGGTGAAATCACTGCAAACCTACCTAGGAGTTCCTAGCATGCAGCCTGCCCTATAGAGTTTGGACTTGCCCATCCCCACAGTTGCATGAGCCAATTTCTATATTAAATCTCATAATATTTCCCTTTATACATACACACACACACACACACACACACACACACATCTCCTGTCAGTTCTGTTTCCCTGGAGAACCCTGAATAATACGGCAAGGAAAAGAAAATGAGCCCATAAGGAAGAATGCAATAAACAACAAAATAAAGTCTACGAGTAAGACTTCAATGGGATCACTGAGAGCTTGATGTCTGTTCCCTAAAGTTTAGGGACATAGATGTCTGACTCACATATGATGGCAAAGCTAAGATAGCTTGAGACAGCAGAGAAGAGGATATGTCTGAGAAATAGTATACTCATTTCCAACCACAAGTCAGAAGTGCATAAATCCTAGAGATTGAACAGGGACCTGGAACAGTGATATAAAGAAAGCAAGAATCGAGGAATCTAGTAGTGGCGTCCCTGAAGAATCTGTTGAAGTGCTCATGAGAGAAAGGGCTATATTGAAATATCTGCCAGCTCCAAAGAGCCCAAAACAACCTCACAATAATACTGATAAAGTAAGAACTTTCCTATCCCCATTGCCTTCCCTCTCTCCTCTTGCTTCAACATAGATGGGGTCAGTAAGAGCAGCTGATGGATGGAAGAGGAATAAAGCGAGAAAGAGAAGAAGTTCATTCTATCTCCAGATGACATGTCTGCAGCAGGCCCTAATGAGAGAAAAGAGAAAATTATAAATACCAAATTGAGTCTGCAACTTAAAAGGACTATAGCATTTTATTATCTGTGAGCAACCATAGAATATCCAAGTTTTCACCCAGAAGTGGGAAAAGAATACCCAAACTGAGAAAATTTACAGAGACACAAAAATAAAGTTGCTCTTACTGTTACTCTCTGGTTCAATGCACTGGTTACAGTGGTTTCAAATATGTCTAGAAGTTAGGGCCACAGATCTAAAATAGACCTATAGGCTCTGTCTAGACCCCGACATGGCAAAGAGACAGTCAACCTACACAATAGGAGTATCTATTTTCTCCCTGATGTCCCAGTTCCCTAAAAACGGTAGAAAATCCTTCCCTTGCATAATCCGAGTCTCCTTTCCTACTCCAGGATGACTGATGGTGGAAACAAAAATTTCGTTAAGGGGGTAAGTCACCTCCACCCCCCCCCCCACATACACACACACACACACAAAGGATACAGTCTGAATATATCCCTTTACTAGATACCCATGACTCAGACAAGAAAATAATGACAATTCATAGTGTATTCCCCAAAGCCAGGTTAGTCAGTCTTAATTATTTCCCGTATAGAACAAGTACAGCCAGATCTCTGTCATGCTCTTTCCCCCATTGTGAAGATACGAGAAAATCAATCAGGCTGCAGGTCCCTCCTCTTGTAGTCTCATCTCATCTCCTCATCTGGGTTTAATCTCCTCTGAATTTAGAGAAGAAACCTCATCTAAGAACAAGTAATTTTCAGACATAGAGTATTAAATTAAAAATAGGAAAAAAATGACTGAAGAGGCATGGTTTTATAGAAGGACCCACATTATATTCCTAAACATAGCAACATCTTACTCTTAGAGCATAGCTATTTAGCCCATTGTGTAAATAATGGAGTCTATTCAAAGTATCCACCCCAAAGTAAACTAAACTTTTCAGTTCCAGATACTGGTGGCATCTTTTCGTTGACATTTCACTATTTCAAAAAAAAAACATTAGTCCCACCACGTGGGTCATCAAGTCCATTTTTTTCAGGATGTAAAGCTTTAATATGTACACATACAGGAATAGAAACAAATGAACATGTCCTTTTGTCACATACACCCAAGGACATTTTTTTCAACAGTTCTATTCACATATCATACAATTCATCCCAAGTATACAATCAGTGGCTTCTGGTATAATCACATAGCTATGCATTCATCACTGCAATTTATATAAGAACACTCCCATTTCTTAAAAAAAAAAAAGAACTCTATATCCCTCCCTTATATCCCCCTATTATCGACATTTAGCTTTGGTATAGTACCTTTGTATTAATTAATAAAAGAATATTACAATATACTATTAACTATAGACCTTAGTTTGCATTAATTTTATCTTTCCCATTTACCACCCTATTATTACCACCTTGTAATCGTAACATACATTTGTTTTAGTTCATGTAAAAAACTTCTTATATTTGTACAATTAGCCACCATCATTATCACTCTAGTTTTTGCTAAGTAATAGAGTCCCAATTTTTATCCTCTAGCTTGCCTTCTGGTGACATACACGACCCTAGCCTTCCTCTTTTGACCTTACACTCAGCTTTGATCATCATACTTGAAGTATTGTGCTGCCATTCCACAGTATCACGCTATCCATTTCTGAACCTTTACAGTCTACCCTATTAAACATTTTCACTCCTCAAGAATCAAATGCCCAATCTCAACCCGCTTTCTATCTCCTGATAACCTATTCTCTCGAATTTAACTCTCAGAGTTTGCTCATTATAATTAGTTCATATCAGTGAGTCCACAGAATATTTGCCATCCAAGAACTCTTGATTCATTATGTGTTACCTGATAGGGTGACATTGAATACAAATGGACTGAACTATCCACATTTTCCTTTGCAAGTCAATTTTGTCTTTTAAGGTTTAGAACAACTTTAAAAAAATGCTTCTGACTTGCTTTTCAGGGGAGGAAATTGTGACTCCAATTCCCAGGATGATTTGTTGCTTGAAGGCAGTTAGTTCTGCTCTGCCACTGGAGTATGCATGATGCAGGGTTAGACTCTAATACATGGCTCTGGTAGTTCCCAGGTTATAAAGTCGTTCTTTATGCTGTTGAACTGGCTGGGTGACGTGACACTGCTCTGCCACCATCTGATCCCAGTGAGCAGCCGTGATTTACCACCACGCTGAGGCTCACACACAGAAGAGTGGACCTAGGGCTGTATCTTTTTTATAACCTAATATTCTTGGAGGCCTTTGATTGTTTGAAGTCTGTTTTCTCTGAAAATCTTGCAGTACTGCTCCACCTTCTCCTCTGGCAGAATTGTTGCTGTTCATGACAACACACTGATATTTCCAGTCCATGCAATAACTGTCGATTTGCAGTCTGCCTCCAACTTTCTTCTCATTTCTCTGCCTTCCTTTCCTCATATTGTCTTTGATTTCTCCTGGGATTTCCCATAATTTTTAGCTTTTGATCAAAATAATAATTGAACAGATATCATGAGAAAGTTTCTTTCCCTACTGTGTTGGCAACCTGGCTCACAAAAAGTCAGTAAATGCTTCCCAACAGGACAGAGTATAAACAAGCATCAAGAGTTATATATTTATGCTAAAGTTGGCTTGCACTTCATGTGGAATAGTTAACTAAGACAACCAAAGCCACTGTTCATTAATGGTAAAGTTGGTATAGAGTTTGGAAAATGGAGCTAACCTTTGAGGAATTCAAACAGTGCATTTTACTGTGAAATGGACAGAATATGCTTTGAGGTAATCCAGGAGACAATTGCCAGAGTTTACCAATTCTAACAAGTTCTAAATAGTTCTGGTAGCAAAATGCCTTCAGTTGGTGTTTGACTCATGTCAAGATGTTTAATTAGATATGAAAGGAGGAGTTGCTGGTCCCCAACTAGAGAGTGTTCTACAGATCTACAAAGTGTTCTACAGATCTCAACAGGGAGCTGTATTCTGACACCATACTGTTCTAGTTTGCTAGCTGCTGGAATGTGATATACCAGAAATGGAACTGCCTTTGAAAAGGAGAATTTATTAAGTTGCAAGTTTACAGTTCTAAGGCCATGAAAATGCCCCAATTAAAGCAAGTCTATAGAAATGTCCAAGTTAAGGCACCAACAAGAGGTTACCTTCACTCAAGGAAGGCCAATGAAGGTCAGGGTTTCTCTCCCAACTGGAAAGGCACATGGTGAACATAGTGAAGTCTGTTGGCTTTCTCTCCAGGCTTCTTGTTTCACGAAGCTCCTCCAGGGGCGTTTTCCTTCTTCATTTCCAAAAGTCACTGGCTGCATGGACTCTAGTTGTTCTCATGGATCTCATAGTTCTAAAATGTTTCCTCTTTTAAAGGATTCCAATAAACTAATCAAGACCCACCTAGAATGGATGGTCATATTTCCCTCTAATTAGTACCCACAATTGGGTGAGTCACATCTCCATGGAGATAATCTAATCAATCTTCCAACCTATAGTGCTGGGATTAAAAGAAATGGCTGCTCCCAGAAGATTGGATCAGGATTAAAACATGGCTTTTCTAGGATTTTCTAGGGCACATAATCCTTTCAAACCAGCACACATACCATGAGTCTTTCTTTCACTCTTTGAGTCTCCTTGTCAGGAGATGTCCTATCTGCCCTCCGGTCTTCACTTTTCCTTAGTTATTTCCACCCTTGTTATATGGTCAGATATTGTCTTATTCCAGATAAGCTGTCACTCTCTTCTCCTTTTACTTCTGGGGCCATGTCATTTTGATGCTTAAGGTTGTCTTTAAAATGTTAGCATGCTATTGGGATTCTAGTTCAGTCAGATTTAGATGAAACGGAATTTTGTGGAAATGACTGGAAAACTAAACACTGTTTATATCATTTTCATTAGAATAAGAACAGGCACACCTTGTTTTATTATGCTTCACTTTACTGTGATTTGTAGCTATTGCGTTTTTCACAAATTGAAGGTTTGTGGCAACCCTGCATCAAGCAAGTCTATTGGCACCATTTTTCCAATACCATGTGCTCCCTTTGTGCTTTGTGTCATATTTTGGTAATTTTCACACTATTTCAAACTTTTTCATTATTATATGTTATAGTGATCTGTGATCAGTGATCTTTGAGGTCACTATTGTAATTGTTTTGGGGAACCATGAATGTACCCATATGAGATGGTAAACTTAATTGATAAATATTGTGTGCTCTGACTGCTCCACCAGCTGCCCATTCCCTGTATCTCCCCCTCCTTGAATCTCTCTGTTCTCTGAGGCCCGACAATATTGAATTAGGCCAGTTAATAACCCTACAGTGGCTTTTTTTTTTTTATTAATTAAAAAAAGAATTAACAAAACAATTAGAAATCATTCCAATCTACATGTACAATCAGTAATTCTTAATAACATCACATAGTTGCATATTCATCATTTCTTAGTACATTTGCATCAATTTAGAAAAAGAAATAAAAAGACAACAGAATAAGAATTAAAACAATAATAGAAAGAAAAAAAACCAAAAAAAAACAAAAACAAAAAACCTATACCTCACATGCAGCTTCATTCAGTGTTTTAACATAATTGCATTACAATTGGGTAGTATTGTGCTGTCCATTTCTGAGTTTTTATATCCAGTCCCGTTGTACAGTCTGTATCCCTTCATCTCCAATTATCCCTTCTCTTTTTTTTTTTTTTTAATTAACGGAAAAAAAAGAAATTAACCCAACATTTAGAGATCATACCATTCTACACATGCAATCATTAATTCTTAACATCATCACATAGATGCATGATCATCATTTCTTAGTACATTTGCATTGGTTTAGAAGAACTAGCAACATAACCGAAAAAGATATAGAATGTTAATATAGAGAAAAAAATAAAAGTAATAATAGTAAAATCAAAACAAAACAAAACAAAACAAAACAAAAACCTATAGCTCAGATGCAGCTTCATTCAGTGTTTTAACATGATTACTTTACAATTAGGTATTATTGTGCTGTCCATTTTTGAGTTTTTGTATCCTACAGTGGCTTTTAAGTGTTCAAGGGAAAGGAAGAGTGGCAAATCTCTCACTTGAAATCAAAAGCTAGAAATGGTTAAGCTTGGAGAGGAAACATGTTGAAAGCTGAAATAGGCTGAAAGCTAGGTCTCTTGGGCCAAATAGCTATGCAAGTCGTGAATGCAAAGGAAAAGTTCTTGAAGGAAACTAAAAGTGCTACTCCAGTGAACACATGAACGATAAGAAAGCAAAACAGCCTTTTTGCTGATATGGAGAAAGTTTGAGTAGTCTGGATAGAAGAGCAAACCAGCCACAGCATTCCCTTAACCCAAAGCCTAATCCAGAGCTAGCCCTAACTCTCTTCAATTCTATGAAGATAGAAAGAGGTATGGAATCTGCAGAAGAAAAGTTTGAAGCTAGCAAAACTTGTTTCATGAGGTTCAAGGAAAAAAGCCATCTCCATAACATAAAAGTGCAAGGTGAAGCAGCAAGTGCTGGTCCAGAAGTTGCAGCAAGTTATCCAGAAGATCTAGCAAAGATAATTTATGAAGATGGCTACACTAAACAACAGATTTTCAACATAGATGAAACCGTCTTCTATCGGAAGAAGATGCCATCCAGGGCTTTTATACCTAGAGAGAAGTCAATACCTGGCTTCAGCTTCAAAGGATAGATTGACTCTCTTGCTAAGGGCTAATGCAGCTGGTGAAATTAAGTTGAAGCCAGTGCTCCTTTGTCATGCTGAAAATCCTAGGGCACTTAAGAATTATGCTAAATATACTCTGCCTGGGCCGTATAAATGGAAAAACAAAACCTACATAATAGCACATCTGTTTATTAACATGGTTTACTGAATATTTAAGCCCACTGTTGAAAACTACTGCTCAGATAAAAAAGATTCCTTTCAAATATTACTGATCATTAAAAATGGCCTTGGTCACCCAGGAGCTCTGTTAAAGATATACAATGGGGTTAATGTTGTTTTCATGCCTGCTAACACAGCATCCGTTCTGCAGCCCATGGATCAGGGAGTAATTTTGACTTTCAAAATTTGACAGTACTTAAGAAATACACTCTGTAAGGCTAGAGCTGCCACAGATAGTGATTCCTCTGATGGATCTGGGCAGAGTCAGTTGATAAACTTTAAGGAAGGATTCATCATTCTAGATGCCATTAAGAACATTCATGATTCATGGGAGAAGATCAAAACATCAATGTTCTCAAGAGCTTTAAAGAAGTTGATTCCAACCCTCATGGATGACTTTGAGGGGTTCAAGACTCCAGTAGAGGTAGTCATTGTATATGTGGTGAAAATAGCAAGGGAACTAGAATCAGAAGTGTAGCCTGAAAACGTAATTGAATTGCCGCAATCTCATGATAAATCTTTAATGTGTGAGGAGTTGCTCCTTATGGATAAACAGAGAAAGCACTTTCTTGAGATGGAATATGCTTCTGGTGAAGATGCCATGAACCTTGTTGAAATGACAACAAAAGATTTAGAAAAATCATATAAACTTAGTTGGTAAAGCAGTGGCAGGGTTGTAGAGGATTGACTCTAATTTCAAAATAAGTTCAATTCTGGGTAAAATTCTATCAGCAGCATCGCATATTACAGAGAAATCTTTTGTGAAATAGTTGATCAATGTGGCTAACTTCATTGTTGTCTAATTTTAAAACATTGCTACAGCCACCCCAATCTTTACAACCACCACACTGACCTGTCAGCAGCCACCTCTCACCAGCAAAAAGATTATGATTTACTGAAGGCTCAGATGATGTTTAGCATTTTCAGCAATATTTTAAAAGTAAGGTATGTACATTTCTTGTAGACATAATGCTATTTATTGAAAAGACTACAGCATAGTGTAAACAGAACTTTTATACACACTGAAAAAAAACAAAAAATTCATGTGACTTGTTTTACTGTGATGTTTGTTTTATTGTGATGCTCTGGAAGCAAGCCACAATATCTCCAAGGTATGCCTGTATAGCAAGTTCAAATATAAGTGAAAGGAGCTAGATAGGGCTACCTATCCAGTTTTTGCAAAGTCAAAATATAATCACCAGACCTCTTAGCAAACCCTAGAGAAGAAACCAAAGAAAAAAGAAAACACTCAAGCCCATAGAGATTTCCCAGGTATCCAGTAACGGACATCACTTCGCTAGTGTTTCTCATTAAAATCCTGATCACCAGGACATTCCATATTCATGGGTTGAAGGACTAAATTCTACCCAAAGCAATTTATGGATTCAATGCAATCCCAATCAAAATTCCTACAACCTTCTTTGCAACAATGGGATAGCCAATCATTAAATTTATAATGCTGGGTATGGGGCCCCAAATTGCTTAATGGATTAATAGTTTCTGGTTGGGTGATGAAAAAATTTTGGCAATGGATGATGATGATGGTAGCCCAGTATTGTAAATGTAATTAATACTACTGAATTATAACTTGAAAGTGGTTAAAATGAGAGATTTTGCATTGTATATATGTTGCTACAATAAAAAGTTAAAACAATAAAAAAGTTTTAAAAAAATCCCCATCCCCTGTTTTCCAGGCCTCTGCTGCTCGGTGAGAGGACTTTTGATTGTTTCTAGTTTCCATTCTGAGTCGGATCAATTGCAAAATATCTCCATGTATTTTCTTAGTGTATCTATTTCACTTGAAAGGTAGATATGCTTTGTTTGCTCCTCCAGAGTCCTTCTCCACTTGTTTCCATTCTAGTCTATAACCCAGGAGTCTTGGATTTATGGGAAGGATCCTCCTGGCTCCATCGTCCTCAGGCTTCTTGTTGAGATCAGTCAATGGGAGGCTGGGGGGAGATAGGAGGTCAGGAGGAGAGAGAGGCCAAGGTGTTCATCACCTCAGCTCCAAAGTTGGAATTACCATGAATCTAATGAAACTTTAACTTTAGAGTTCCTCACCTGTACTGGTTCCTTCCAAATTTCTGGGAGGATTCTCATAATGTCTTTATATGAGTAGGTGGTCTGGCAAAATTAGAAAAAGTAATATATTTTAACAACACTTAAAAAGGACTATTGTCTTTTTTCCACTCTGAATTCTTCTTTCTCACATTGCCTTGTTTATCAGGTGTCATTGGAGTGGCTGTGGGTATTTTTGGCACCCAACTAAGGAAACATTGAATTGGGAATTCATTTAGTTGAGTTTAGTGGGATACAATTATAGTTACATGATTTGCAGACTCTTCCATATATGGGTAAGTTATTGTTTATGAGGTTTCACAGGCAAGAAATTAGCAGAGCATTGTCTGACTCTATGCTAAATATTCATATTATCTTTCCTATGTCTGGCGATCACCAATGAGCCTTGGATTCCTGTTCCTAAGGGCACAGTAGTCCATCCTCATGTTTCCCACCACTTCCCTACCTGTATACCTCACTCTATCCAAGAGGAATCCTTTCCTTTGCTCTTCCCTTGGCCTGAAATGGTCTTGCCCAACCACAGTCACTTAGGTTTCTATCAATTTCCCACTGTTTTGACACAGAATACTAATCTTAATAAAGATAACATAAAACTCATAATAAAGCCAGGATGATGACTGGTTAATATATCTCATCAGTTCACCAAGGATTTAGGATTAGCTGCCGCTCAAGAAATTTTGAAATGCCTGAAAATCTTACATGTCCTATATAAATGAAAGTTGGCATTGATTTCCCCAGATTTGACAACATCCCCCAAATTCTTAATGAAATTACCAGCAGTAAATTGTAAAGCTAAAACAAAATTTTTCTAAACTATTAACCCCCCAAATTGATAAAGTATTCTAAAGGAAAGACTGAATTATCCTTCTATTATCTCTACTGAAAATTATGAAATTTTTGATACATAAAGTGGTGATCACAGTTTGCCAAACCCTAACCAAAACCATTCCTGTCAGTCCTAAAGAACACCCAGGGCTCTACCTGAGATTCTGCAAAAGTTTCACACACTAAGATTAGTCTCCAGAAACCTACAACCTCCAGATGGGTTCCTAGGCCAATTAAGTCCTGAAATCCAGAGGGCCCAGCCTCTCCAAGAACATCAACTAGTTCCATCTCACTATCCCAAACTATTAATACCCCTTTCCCACATGAAAAAGTTAGAATGGGTATAACCCAAATATCCCTAAGGACTGGGAAAAGGATCAAAGGAGAAGGAGGAGTTATAACAGTAAAGATAGTGTCATTGTTAGGTTCATATGTCAACTTGGCCAAGTGGTGGTACCTGTTTGTCTTATTGGGCAAGTGCTGGCCTGTCTGTTGTGATGAGGACATTTCATAGAATTAATTCATGATCACGCGGCTACATCCACAGCTGATTCCATTTGTAATCAGCCAAAGGAAGTGTCTTCTACAACGAGTGATGCTTAATCTAATCACTGGAAGCCTTTTAAGGAGGATTCAGAAGACACAGGCTCTCTTCCTGCTTCGGCCAGCAAGCCTCTCCTGTGGAGTTTATCCAGAACCTCCATCAGAATCGTCGGCTTCACAGCCTGCCCTACGGATTTTGGACTCTGTGTTCCCATGGTTACGTGAGACACTTTTATGAATTTTATATTTGGGAGTGTTTCCTGTTGACTCTGTTTCTTTAGAGAACCCTAACTAATACAGATAAGATTTAACAAATGAGTATGACTGCTGAATAATTATATTGATATTTTTTCTAATCTCCAGTATCTTGGAGCAGCTAGAAGGGAAAACCTAAAATTGGAAATGTAACCTATACCAAACTCCGAAATCTGTTCCAGCAACTACTTGTTACAATGCACTATGAAATTTATTGCTTTTTTGTATATATTTTTGACAACAAAAATGTAAAACAAAGAGGTGATCAAAGAGTACATAGCAAAAATGTAGAAAATAGTATTTAGAGATGTGTTAGTCTGTTAATAAATATTTTTCTAGATTTTGTGATGTGTAGGGTACTCATCACATTATTTGAGTTTGTAAGCTGTGATTTCTGACCTTGCTGTAAATAGAAATTCACTTTTATAACTAATTTCATGTTCTTTTCATTAAAAGTACACTGCAAATTGTATAAGCTTTGGACCACAGAAAGTGTGGATCCACCCCTGCCAGGCTTGCTCACTGCCTGCCTGGTCACAAAGCTCCTCGTGTATAATTGAGGAGTACAGGTATAATTGTTCCAAAATCCACTCATTCCCTTTGCTTCTTTAGGCCCAAGAGTGGTAGAGCCTACTCTGATAAAGGCACTTCACCCTCTTCCGTTGATTTCCCTTAACCCTGTCCACTCTTTTTTATATAGTCCTTTTAGAATATTCTATTTCCTGCTCTGATCCTGATTGGCATAACTAGTAAAAAGCAAAATAACATGATGCATTTTAAATGACAGTTTTAGAGATATCAAAGCATGTCTTCCTTAATGCTATGTCCACCCACCATGGCATAGGACAGCCTTTATCAAATTTTTCGTCTTAGGACCTCTTACACACTTAAAAACTTCTGAGGACCTCTGTGGTGGTTTGAAAGTGTTATGTACACCAGAAGAGACATGTTCTTCTAATCTATTTTTGGGGAACAGACCTGTTATTGGGTGGCCACATTTTGATTAGGTTGTTTCCATGGAGATGTGACCCCTGACCATTCAAAATGGGTCTTAATCTGCTTACTGGAGTCCTTTAAGAGGGAAATCATTTGTCAATTTCTGGAGAAAGTTCAGACACAGACGTTTGGGAATGGAGAAGGAAGACATCCCAGGAGACACCAGCAGCTGAGAGAGCCAGTTGAAACCAAAAGCTGGGAGAGAAGGACAGCAGACTTCACCGTGTGCCTTCCCATGTGATAGAGGAACCCGCACAGCTGCCTTTCTTCCAAAAGGGATCCTTTTGTTGGTGCTTTAATTTGGACATTTTCATAGCCTTGGAATTGTAACTTGTAACTTAATAAATTTCTTTTTTTAAAAGCCAATCCATTTCTGATATATTGCATTCCAGCAGCTTTAGCAAATCGAAACAACCTCAGAGAGCTTTCTTTCTTTTATTTATGCTGGAGATATATATACATAGAAATTACAAGTAAGAAAATTTATTTACTCATTTAAAAATAATAATAGGCCATATTAATGTAAATTTCATATTGTTATGACAAATCCTATATTTTCCCAAACAATTAGTGAGAATAATGGCATTGCTTTACATTCTTGCAAATCTCTTTAATGTTCGACTTAACAGAAGATGATTCTCATATTTCATATTTCTTATACTGACTTCTGCATTCCATCTGCTGCAATAGCATGTTATGTAACTTCTGGGAACACTTGTGAGAAAATGAGAGGAAAGGGGCAAATAGTGTCTTAATATTATTACAAAAATAGTTTGACCTCATTGATCCCTAAAAGGGCTTTGAGAATCAACAAAAGGAATGAGCACGGATTTGAGAGCAGAGGCCCTTGGATTTTAGTCCTAACTCTGACACCTCCAGCAAGGAGGCTGGGAGCTACAGGAAATTATATAATCTTTTTTACACAATCTTTTTTAAAACCCAGTTTCCTCATCTAGTAAGCAAAGTGTTTCAGAACAACTAAAACTATTGCTAATAGTAAAACGCTAAAATTTCTTAATTTGTAATTTGATATTACTAATACAAATAATAGCTGCCTTCAAGTCATTTTTAGAGTTGGGTTACAAGATGTTAGCATGGTTCATCTGGAAAATAATGGATGTCAAGTGTCTTGGTGTTGAGTGTCACATCTGAAAGCAGGAATCAGAAAAATAAAGAAGAAAAAATTGTAATATATCCAATTATGACATATTTTGTTGAGAATTAGTATGCATATTAGAACTTTCAATCCTAACGTTGCCAAACATCATTCAAAGGTAGGATTTGATTACCATGAGGTGTCTTAAAGTTTACTGGGAAAATTATAACAAGGACTTCCAACTTACCATTACCTAGTGTGCTGGTTTGAAAGGAAGTATGCCCCCTAAGAAAAGCCATGTTTTAATATAAATCTCATTTCTTAAAGGTAGAATAATCCCTATTCAATACTGTATATTTGAAACTGTAATGAGATCATCTCCCTGGTTGATGTGATTTAGTTGAGAATGGTTGTTAAACTGGATTAGGGGATGACATGTCTCCACCCATTTGAGTGGGTCTTGATTAGTTTCTGAAGTCCTATAAAAGAGGAAACATTTTGGAGATTCAGAAAGACTCAGAGAGAGAGCAGAGAATGCTGCAGCACCATGAAGCAGAGAGTCCACCAGCCAGTGACCTTTGGAGATGAAGAAGGAAAATGCCTCCCGGGGAGCTTCATGAAACAGGAAGCCAGGAGACCAAGCTAGCAGATGACACCGTATTCGCCATGTGCCTGTCCAGCTGAGAGAGAAGCCCTGACTGTGTTCGCCATGTGCCTTCTCACTTGAGAGAGAAACCCTGAACTTCATCGGCCTTCTTGAACCAAGGTATCTTTCCCTGGATGCCTTTGATTAGACATTTCTATAGACTTGTTTTAATTGGGACATTTTCTCAGCCTTAGGACTGTAAACGAGCAACTTATTAAATTCCCCTTTTGAAAAGCCATTCCGTTTCTGGTATATTGCATTCTGGCAGCTAGCAAACTAGAACACCTAGTAACTTAAAAAGTTACAGATATGTGGCCAACCTCAAAGATACTGGGCATGAATGTTTTGAGCTCTAAGAAAGAAAAGTAATTGTGGACAAAACAATATTAAATGCTGAGGGTAGAAGTTCTCCTGTTTTAAAAACAGGTTTAGGAAAAACCATGCCCTCTCCTGCTAACTGGCTGGGTTGGACTAAGAGCAATGGATGGCTTTTGTAACTCTTCCCACCCTTCCTGGGACGTACACAGCGCATTGGGCAGCCTTGTTCCAGAACTTCGAGTTCAACTGGCTCTGTGGGGGTGGGGCCAAGCTTATACTTTCTCAATCTGAGGGCAGTGAACCAACAACACAATCTTTGCATTTTCTTCATTTTGAGGGAAGGATGTAAGATCCTGGGGATTGATCTTATATCGGGACCCACAAAAAGGGCCACCAGCACAATGCAGGTGTTGGTAATGGTAGTGACTGACAGCAATAAGAGGGAAAGAAAAATAACAATCTACTGGAGAAGTCAGTTATTGTTAAGTAGGCCAACATCAACACAATTGGCTTTCTGTTCCATTGAGAAAAAAACCTTCATTTAATTTATGGAGCTTTCAGTATAAGTCATTCTCTTTGGGTATGTCATAAAATGATCTAACCTGCAGATAGCAGGCTGGAGTACTGGAATCCTCATCCCTACCACCCATGGAAGCTGTCTTTGAAGAATTTAGTCCCTTCATGGTTTCCCAAAATGTGCACTGATTATTACCTTATAGATTCATAGCTTAAGAGTGTTAAGTAGAGCTAGCTCTGAATTGAAAATAACCAAATTCAGCTGTCCAGTCAGTCCTCATTTATCCAACATTCAACAGGTTGAATGCGCTGGGGTTCAAAGTTAGTTAGAAAAACAAGACTGGAACCTAGCTCCACTGACCCTGAAAGCTTCTCTCTTTGGTGATACTCTATTCTCCTGTCCTCTCTCCCCCAAGCTTGGTTTCACATTTTAGAGTCTTTATACCAGTAAATGGCTGCTAACACACAGCTGAAGTCAATGACCATTGCCTCTGGCAAAAGCAATATGTTGTTTGTCCAATGTATTTCCCAATTGCTGGGGCACAGTTGTGACATAAATTTGTTTTTCATGAAATTCTCTGTGTTTTTAAAACCAAAGTCCAACAGAAAGCTGAACACACAGAAAGTATTTCACACATAATTTTGATTGGTGAATGGATTTCAGTAGTAAATATTAAATAATGACTTAAGCTCTGTTATTTTATACATATCAGGAAAGTGTCATCAAAGTTTACCTTTCATAAAACACATAATATTCTTTTAAATTAGGTTACCAGATTAGATAACCTTTGAATTAGTGATTTAAAGATTGTTCTAGACTGAGGCAAAATTATGGAATATACTTCGGAGTAGGAAGGAAGGCTAAACTGTCATGTTTCTGTCTTCTGCTTTCAGTCATCCAGTGGATGCAATGCAATGTCCTTTAGAATGGTGCACCAGCTCGAGCAGATAACATCACAAGAAAATTATCAGTTGTCAATTTTCTAGTCATCTCAAAAAGACTGTTTTTAAAAGAAGATCTAGGAAGAATGCTATCCTTATAAGACACTGAATGCTAACAAGGAATTTAGGTGATGCAAGGAGAGTCCTTTTGGGGGGGGGACAGGACAGGGAGAGAGAAGTAGGGAGATGGGAAATTACCTCCCCATGTCCCCTCAATCCAGTGCGGAAGATAACAATACCATTCCTATGACATGGATGTGGAGACCCAAGTTCAGAGTTTGTCACTTGCCCAAGGTCACATGACCAAAAAATGCAAAACCCTATCGGATTTATAATCTTCTGATCATAAACCCCATGTACTTTCCAACACCCACGCATTGTTTCTCTACCTGTTGTGCCAGGTAGCATATCAAAAACAGCATATCCAACATTGTGTTTAATTCTCACAACCCCATGAGATAGATGTTATTCCCAATTTTTTCTTAAAAACTGCCCCAGAGAGTCTAAGTCATTTTGTTCAAGGCTCCCCAGCAAAAAAAAAAAAAGAACATTTAGTAAATTGGTGAGTGCAAAGCTATGCATTTTCTATTATTTCAGGGTTTCTCAAAAAAGCTCTGTGGACTTCCCCTTAGGGGCTTGAACACTCCCTTTAACAACTTTAAGATTTTTTTATTTTTATTTTAATGATGCTATTTTAAAATGGATAGAAGCCAAGGAATGCAATGACGTCTTAGAGCAGGTATTTCAGTTCATGATTCTCTAAGCATGATTAACAGCATTTAGCCTCTACTGTGCTGGCAAATACATTACTTCATTAAAGTTTATTTACTTCATTACTTAATTTTGTACATCAGTGGGGTCAGTGACCAGATATGGCTTTTATTATATTGGGAATGAGTTATACATCTCATGGAAAGAATCTCAAAGTGAACATTCGTTAATTTTGCCCACCAAGCACCCATTTCTCCTGTTGGTAGCAGTATCCTGATTTTTATTTTGAGCATCCACCTCGCCTCCATCCAGTCATGTGGCTAGTGGTTACTATGTTGGATAGAACAAAATAGGACATTTTCATCATTGCAACACATTCTATTGGACAGAGCTGATTTGAGATGTAATAAAATAATATTTATTAAAACAGTGTATGAAATTTCAAAGCCCTTCCAACAAACCTTTCATTATTATTAATTTTTTTTTATAAATGACTTCTTTGCACACCTTGGAGCCAAATAATTCTGTCTTCAGGATGTTTTAAAAAGGTATAAAAGGAGCCTGTAGAAGAATTATTATTATTATTATTATTTTAAGTGCATGGTCTGGGAATCAAACCTGGATCTCCCGAATGGAAGGCGTGCGTTCTATCACTGAACCACCTGTGTACCAAAAAATTATTTTTTATCATCATCATTTTCAGTCACAGCAGGGAATTCACTTTCTACCAATAAGTTCTACCTCTATAGAGCATGTCTACCCTCCAAGAAAATCTTTTTAACAGAATAATCATTATTCAATAACTAATCTCTTTCCCTCGTGCAGACTTGTTTAAAAATCAAGTGCCATTCGCACACAGCATTATGTAATTCCACATCTTTAGTAACTTTGCACCTTTCTTTCTTGGTTGCTTAATTTAAATTTAGGAAACTCTAACAATATTTAAACAGGGGCATGTGTAGAGCTCTGATCAAAGCTTTGCCATTAGGAGTTAAATCAGCCTTGAATTTGGACTGCCAAATGGAATAGGAACAGTATAAATTCTAATGGTTAAATCATAATTTTCTTTCACAGATTTTTATTTCAGAATTTTAACAATAC
Source organism: Tamandua tetradactyla (assembly GCF_023851605.1). Lineage (NCBI taxonomy): Eukaryota > Metazoa > Chordata > Mammalia > Pilosa > Myrmecophagidae > Tamandua > Tamandua tetradactyla. Next base: position 110,719,010 of record NC_135334.1, on the reverse strand, counting down.
CATATTTCCCTTGTTATCCAAACTTACTACATGAATATTCTCACTCCCCAACCTCTGGAGATTTGAACCCAGGAAATGAATTCATTTGCATGGCAAAGGATAATGGGTAAAGAATAAAAGATACTCCCAAAAACATTTGACTATAAAAGTCTCCTCCCATATCCCAGAAAACATACTGGCCAGGAAAATGTCAGCCACTCCATTAGAAATCAGAGATCAGCACTTCTACAGGTTCCTTTTATGCCTTTTTAAAACATGCTGAAGACTGAGAATTATTTGACTCCAAAATGTGCAAAGAAGTAATTTATGCCAATGACATTTAAAAATGGTATATATCTACAAGTGCAATTGAAATTAAGAACTACAAGAGAAAAACATATACATATTTGAGTTTCAAAAAGTACATATATACCCAGAGATAAATAAAATCTAGTAGGTCTCTTGCTAAGCCCCATATCCAGCAGAACCAAAAACCTAAAGAGTTTCTATCTTTTATACATGCTTTGCTACTACCCCCCCAAAAAAATTTAAATACAACCAATCTGTTATTGCCAGCTAATTTCTTCATTCCTATGCGAGCTAAATTCCTCAAGCAGCCACCTGCCCCCCACTTTGTAAGACTCCCCCCTAAGTAAAATGGAAGCAATGTCAGAACATTTCCTCACTTGCTTCCCATTTGCCCTATAGGAGCTTCCCCTTTTCACCCCCTGGGTGGAGCTCCTTTATACTTTCTAAACAGGATGCTGCCCCATTCAGGAATCGTTCAATAAAGCTGTGAAGTCCTAAACTGCATGAAAAGTTTTTCTTTTATCTCCAGTATAAAGTTGAGATTTTAGCAATTATGAAGTTTATGCATTTTAAGTGATAAATGATTGTGAGGGGGGAAAAAGTTTGCAGGCTATGAAGACATGGTTAATATGAAGTAATCTCTACTTAGGTTTACCTAGTGGAAAGGAAAACAATTATTTAAAATCTCTACTAACCATCCTCTCTCTTGTCTTCTGAAACAGTTGGGGGTGGCATAATTTACATCAATGAATTATAATATGATCATACCTCTATGTCACAGTTACAGGGAGAGGGGAAGAAGCTGGCCTAAAATTTAGTAGATATATCAAGGATATATCCTTGCTTGGTAAAGGAAGGCTTTGAGTTGAGTTTAGGTACAGCGGAGAGAGCTGAATAATAAAGTAAAAGAGACTTTTTTTTTAAGTTGTTAGGGCCCAGTGTTGTGGAGGAATCGTAGGGAAGAGATCTATATATGATCAAGGGGATTTTAATGAAGAAGGGAATCTGATTCAGTTTTTTTATATGTTGAATAAACTGCAGCACAATTGACCTTACCCCTTTCTCCATCTGTTCAATAAACATCTGATTTTACACAAGCCTTTTTTCTTTTTTCAACCTTGTCCTAGTAACAGAAACCAAAAAACCTTGATTGACTTGCAAAATCTGGGGCAGCACTGAGCAGAGAGAAGACAAAAAAAAAGTAGTACCGCCCTTTACCCTGTGCCCGTGGGGCAAGCCACAACTCCAAGCTCTTGTCTAGAGTCTAAAATAGTGCTTACAACATGACCGGGCTCACGCCTGGGCTGGCTGAAACGCAGATTCTGATTCAGTAGGGCTGCTGTTGGGACCGAGAGCCTGCAATTCCAACAGCTTCTACGTGTTGCTGATGCTTGCTGGTCTGTGGGCCACACACTCCCCCTTCTAGTCCCACGCTCCAGCACCCTGCCCGAAGAGCCCAGCCCAGGCTCAGAGCCTGCACAACCTTTGTCCCTGGCTCCAGCCTCCTCCACTGCTGGTGTACATACCCCTAGGACTAAGGTTTGCCCAAGGGGTGGCTGTTTGAGGATGAGTGGACAGAGTTTAAACTTGCTGGGATGGCCAGGCTTGCATGTAAGGCACCCCATGGTATGATGTGAAGGGAAAAGGGGGACAGGAAAAAGAGATGGGGAGTTGCCTGGAGATAGAAGGGAGGTGGTGGGCAAGGGTTGGTTTTCTCCACATTGCCTCATTTCAGTGGAGAACTAAGGGTCTGAGAATTCTAAATTCCACCCTAACCTTCTTGGTTATGATGATGAAAAATCTGTCAAAGGAAGAGGAAAGTACGTATCTTATCTGATAGTTTGTTAAATATTTAGATAACTGGTATGTGACTTTACCTGTTCTGGGCGCTGCACATGTGAGGGGCAGGCCCATTCAAAGGACCAAGAGTCCTGCAGCAGCAGGAACCAGCCAGAACAAAATATCACCAGCAGTGTGCAGAAATTCTGGCAAAGCTGGCCAGAGGCCTGAGCCAACAGCTGGGTTACACTGAAATATTTGGAAGCTATCAGGGTATGATAAGGCGGACTGTACTGGATAAAAAGGTGACCTCATCTCCAGAAAACTTAAACCAAATTAAACAACATGTAAACCAAGTCAAACAATATATTAGCAATATTTTATGTCATATTTTGAAGCATGGGAGGAACTATTGAATATTGAAGGAAATTAGATAACATCTAAAAAGTTGAGGACACTGCAACTTACTTTAGATTTCCAGCTAATAGAGAAACGGCAAAAACTAGAGAGAATTACCGCACATTAATTCAGCAGTACAATATTGAAGTTTCAACATGAAGAATTACACAACGAAATCACAGTCACACCTCTTTGTACACAGAAAACTGTGATGCCAAATATTTTATCCACAAAGCCATAGTAATAAAGGTTTTTTTGTTCAGGAGTCAGATACCCTGGGTTTTAGTCTCAAGTTTGGACTCTAATAAACTGTGTGACCTTGGGTAAACTGCTAAACCTCTCTGTGGCTCACTGTTGCATTAACCTGACTACAAGGCTTCCCAGTACCAACTCTCTACGGTGTCAGTGAACATATTATTATTTTCTATCTTAAAGTACTGAGGATGGTGGTATTATTTTCTATCATCAGAAGAACTGATGTACACATAACGGAATAAAAGAGGAGACATATACCCAAGAGAAATCGATAACAGATTTCAGAGGGAATCCATAGCAGTTAAAGCCTACTTAAGCAAAAAAGGGGAAGTTATTGACTTGGGAATAGAAAGTCCATAGATGGGTAAGGTCTTCAGATGCACATCTTTATAGCTTCCAGTTAAAAAAAAAGAGAGAAACTTGCCCTTCCTGGTCACTCACTCTGAAGTCTAGAATTATGTTTTAATTTCCCAAGACCCCTTATTAAATGCAAGTGCATAGTTCATGGAGTTCTTGTGAATTTAAAATAAAACTATGTATAGAAAAAGCACTCTGCGTGGTCCCTAGCATATAGTAAGCTCAATACATGTTAGCTATTACATATATGTTTTATTACGTATATTTTATTATCTATACTAGTGCTTTTAAAATTGTGTTCCAGGGAAATGAAGCTTTCAAGGGTTCTACAAATAATGAAATATTTGCCACCAAATAATAAAAATTACTGAATGAAGAACCCATTAATTGATTTTTTAATATATTTTCTATATTTGTATAGTCCATGTATGATTTTATCAACTTTTACTTGAAAAAACTGTAAGGTTTTGCTTGGAAAAATGGGTTTCACTGATAAAGATAGATTTAAAATAAATTAAAAAGCCACTGATCTATTCTTATCCACAAATTTTACTGAAGCACAGAGAGCTGAAATTCTTACATACTTGGCTTTGGACATGTTAATCCATCTGTTAGGATTAGTTTGGCAGCCATTAACAGAAAAGTCCAATTCAAATGGCTTAAATAATAAAGGTAAATGATGAGTCTCGTAACTGACAGAGAGGCCCAGAAGTAGGACCTATTTCAGAGTTGGTGTGATTCAGCCACTCAATGATATTATCACTGCCTCTCAACCTTCTGCTATTGGTTTCAGCTTCCCTCATGGGCTCAAAATGGCTGCAACCATTCCAGGCTTTAAGAAAATTACAGACCATTCAGAAACAAAGAGTGCTTGAATATCAACATCCCAAGTGAGGATTCTGATATTTAACCTAAGACCAATTTAGGACATATATCTATCCCTGAACCACGTGTTCTGGGGAACTGAATATGCCATTCAGGGATCACTCTCTCTCTTTTTCTTTTTTTTTTTTCCATGCTGGTGACTTTTCTTTTCTAAATGTAAGCCACTAATATTTTAGGAAAAAATTTTAACCAAAAGTTGCTTAATAATATTACACACAAACTGAAACATAAATGATTTTTTGCACAGTGTATATACATGCTTACATAAACTCAAATAGATACATTTGAAACACTTTGCATTTAACATATGAAAGTTCTGAAATACATAAAAGCATCAATACTTTCTGTAAACCTACAATTAGAACATCACCAATTTGCTATAAGCATATAAAACATCAAGTGCTTTCCTGGAGTTTCAAGTTACCTCTGTTAAATGATCTGGCTTACTGGGTTAGTTTCAAACTGTTAGTACCCCAGAAAAGCCATTTTCTTTCTATCCTGATCCAATCTGTGGAACCAAGTCTATTGTTTCAGGTGGAACCTTTGATTAGATTGTTTCCATGGAAATTGACCCACTCAATTGTGGGTGTGACCTTTTGATTAGATGGAGATGTGACCCCACCCAGTCAAATAGGGTCTTGATTAATTTACTGGAGTCTTTTAAAAGGGAAGACATTTTGGAGAAAGACAGATGCTTCAGAGCCAATATAGCACAGACATTTGGAGATGCAGAAGATGCAGGGCACAGCAGATGTCACTATGTGCCGTCCCATGAGATGCTAAGCAAGCCAGAACTCAGAGTTTTGACCCTGCAGCTAAAAGATGCTTAAAGAGGCAGCACTGGAATCAGAAGGACAAAGCAATGAACCAGGAGCAAGGACCTCAGATGCCAGCAACATACCTTCCCAGATGTCAGAGAAATCCCAGACGTCATTCGGCCTTACTTGATTCAAGGTATCTTTATCTGGATGCCTCAGTTTGGACACTTTTATGGCCTTAGAACTGAAAACCTGGGACTTACTTAATGTCCTTTACAAAAGCCAACCTTTTTCTGGTATATTGCATTCCAGCAGCATTGGCAAACTAAAATCTTAGCCCTTCTTAAATAATAAGTATGGGCTTTTATTTTCAAGAGGTTTATTTCCCAGGTACATTACAAGCTCAAGAAAATGGATTAAAAAATTATGCAATATAATTATGTCATAGCAACTTAATTGCATGTAATGCTTTAAAGTAGATTTGGATGACATTCTCAAATACTTTGGTATATGTCCCTAAGGGGCTTTTATTAGAATTAATAGGCATTATAAGTTCTTTCAATCTCCATTTTGTTTTAAAATGAACAAGTCTTTGGTTAAAGTTCTACATTTTGGGCATTTATTATCAATTAAAATGGTCCCCCCCACCAAAAAAAAAAAAAAAAGATCCCCAAACCAACAAATGGTGCTGATCTGTCATTAGTTCACGAGACTTCATTTAACCTGTTTCTGATAGAGTGGGAGCTATAGATATTCATTTACTATAACATGTTATTGAGAGTTTCGATCTTTCACTTACAAGCAGAGTAATCAGCAGGTTTAGTTGATATTCCTCTGTTAATCTTCTCTGTCAATATCTAAACTGCACAGAAATTTGCAGTAGCTACAAAAACTATTGCCCAGTGTGTACGATTATGATGGGAAAGATGTAAAGCATTAAATTTAGTTAGCTTACTGTGATAAGTCCATCAGACTGCATAGCAATTCTGCATTAACAAATTGTCAGGTAATGCTTATTCAAAAACCCCAAATCATTCCACTTGTAGGAGAAATTGTTGCAAACGTGTAAAACAGCAGATATGCAAGAAGAACACAAAGCAAACTTTATTAGCACAGAAAAGTAGCATAGCAAGGCACAGCAAACAGAAACATACTTCAGCAGTAAAGGGTTAGTGCTACATACAAAAATAGCTTTTCTTTTTTGTAGGGTTGGTAACAGCCATAGGACATATAAAATAACATTCTGTAGCAGCAAGTAAGGAAACTAAGGAGCTTTTGCCACTGATACAGAGCACATTAACAGAAGACGCAAGAATGGGGTCGACTACTTTAGCGCATAATGTCTAGGATAGAACTGCAAATTCAGTTCAATATAGCTTTAGTTTGTTAAGCTGCCGGAACGCAATAGATCAGAAATAGAATGGTTTTTATAAAGGGAATTTAATAAGTTACAAGTTTACAGTTCTAAGCCTATGAAAGATGTCCAAATCAAAGCATCCAGGGAAAGACACTTTAATTCAGGAAAGGCTGATGGGTCTAGAACACCTCTGTCAGCTGGGCACGTGGCTGGCATCTGCTGGTTCCTTGCTTCTGGGCTGTGCTACTTTCAGCCTCTGTTCCTGTGCGAATTCCTCATTTTGCTTCCCTTGGTTCTCTCCAGGTTCTGGCTTGCTTAACATCTCATGGGAAGGCACACAGCAACATCTGCTGGGCTCCGAGCATCTCCAAACATCCATGTATCTCTGTTCTCTGAAGCAACTGTTTTCTAAGCATGCATATCTGCTCTGTCAGCTCAGATTTCTTTAAAATATTTCCTCTTTTAAAGGATTCCAGTAAGCTAATCAAGACCCACCCTGAATGGGTGGAGTCACATCTCCATCTAATCAAATGCCCACACGCACAATTTGTCACATCACATCTCTGTGGAGATAATTTAATCAAGTGTCCATGTTACAGTATTGAATCAGGATGAAAACAGACAGTTGTCCCCACAAGATTGAATCAAGATTAAAACATTGATCAGATATTGCGCTGCTACAAAAAGGAAGGAACTCATGAGGCATGCAATGTTGTGAATGAACCTGTGGGACATTTGGTGAGGCAAAATAAGCCAGAAACAAAAGTAATTATTGTGTGGTCTGCTTTAGAAAATGCTTATAAGAAAACAGAGGCCTAGAGTGTAAGCTCTTATGGCAGTCACATTTAGTCCAGAGAGGTAATTATTACTTCTGGATTTTGAGAGGCTGTTTTTTATATATATAACCTCATATTTGGAGTTAAGAATGAAGCTGATCAGGTCAGGATTAAGGTAATTCAGAACATAGGGGTCAGGAAGACATTGTCTATAATTTAGAACCTCATCTACTCTTTGAGACCAAAGGAAGAAAGGTTTATTTTGTCCAGAACCTAAATTTTCTGTAGCACATAATCTAACTCAACCTGTCTGGACAGCACATTTAAACAATCCAAACACAGGGAGTCCAGAATAAGAATGAGAGCCTTTGATCCTGTATAGCTTAATGTAATGCCTGGACACATCCCAGAGAATATCAAGCAAATAAGCAAAAAAGGGTGCACGGGTGGTTCAGTGGTAAAACGTTCATCTTTCATGTGGGGGACCCAGCCCGCACCATGCATTCTACCAAATATATATATATATATATATATATATATTTTTTTTCCATGAGGGATGGTAGAAAAAGTATGGAACTATTAAACTTTACCACCAGAGAACCCCTAACATGGTTCGAACAATAGGGACACCCAAATCAATAGGCCAAGCTCTTGATATTGCAGCTTGCTCTTGCAGAGTTTATGTACATAGCAGAGAAGATCAGGCTAACATAGGATGCCTAAGAGTTTACTTCCGGAGGACCTCTTTTGTTACTCAGATGTGGCCTCTCTCTCTCTCTAAGCCCAACTCTGCAAATGAAATCATTGTTCTCCCTCCTATGTGGGACATGACATCCAGGGCTTAAAGTCTCCCTGGCAGCATGGGAGATGACTCCCAGGGATGAGCCTGGCTCTGACACTGATATCAACAATGCCATCCTGACCAAAAGCAGGAAGGAAGTGTAACAAATAAGTATCACTGTCTGAGAGAGTTTAAATAGAGTTGACAGGCTACTTTGGAGGTCACTGTTATGCAAACTTCAGTTAGACATTGCTACATACCATAGCTTGCCAAACCCAAACCCAAACCGTTCCAGTCAATCCTAAAAAACACCTAGGGCTTTCTTTATGTAAGATTCTACAGAGGTTCCATGCACTAGGGTAACTTTCCAGAAACCTACAACCTCCAGATAGGTCCCTGGACCAGATAAATCCTGAAACCTAGAGAAGCCAGCCTTTCCAGAACATCAGCTAGTTCCATCTCCCTATCCTTTATTAATGACAGCCCTTCCAACACGAAAAAGTTAGAATGGGCATATTCCAAATACCATTAAAGTAGAGGGAGAAAGATCAAAGGTGATGGAGTTACACAGAGAAGGTAGGGTTTAACAAACGAATGTGACTACAAAATCATCATATTGATATTTCGTTTAGTCTCCAGTATCTTAAAGCAGCTAGAAATAAAAGCCTAAAATTGTAGAATTGTAACCCATACCAAACTCTGAAATTTGTTCTACAGCTAATTGTCATACTGTGCTTTGAAATGTATTGCTTTTTTGTATATATGTTATTTTTCACAAAACAGAATAAAAAGTCGATTGTGATGATAAAACAAAACCTGCCAGCTCTAAGGAGAGTCCCACTCTAGGCGGTGCACAGGTTCTAAGAAGTACCACAGATAACTCTGATGTAGGTGAGCTGAAGACAGCACATAGAGGAAGACTGAAGGAGACCAGGCAACTCAAAGTGAAGTGCGAGGACTGGTGACTATTGTGCACTGTTGTTACTGCCCTGTGATAAGGAGAAAGTTCTGGAATACAAGCTATCTGTGACGTTAAGCATACTAGTTCAGTTGAGTTTTTTTTTTAAGCAAGACTTTCTTGGCGAAAGGAGCAGCGTGTTGATATTGGATGGTGCCAGAATTTTTTTCTCTGGTTATAATGGCTATTATAGGGCAGTATTCTGCCTGACCCTGACAACCAGGGAACAGACAGGCTAGGGCAGAACCGGACATATGGACTGTGGAGCAAGTTGCTACAACAATGCATCGTGGGAACACAGGTTCAGGGCACAACAGAAACTTTCAGCAAATGGTCCCTTTATCCCTTTCACAGTATAAAGATTCCAGAAGGAGCAAATAAGATTGTTTTCAATTACACAGCACAAGAACTCCAACGAGCAGAGGAAGAAATCCCAACATGGCCCATCCCGGGCCAAAAACTGCTCCAGATTGGGGTCAATAGTTGGCAAAAAAGACAAATTTACAGTGATTTTTTCCACCTTGCGGGGAGGGGCTCTCCCTCTGAGGATTCCCATTCTGAAAAGCCTCTGGGACTGCTTGTTCCCTGTTTCTGGCTTTAAGGTCTGGCCAGACCTTTTCATTAGACTCAACATCTTCCCCGGCTTGTGCAATGGAAGGTAACAGAAAAGGAGGTGGTAGCAGAAGACCAAGGATGGCTGACTCGTGTGCGCTCATGGCTTCCCCAGAGAAGGAGATGGAGGTAGGTGAGGTCTGGGTGAAGGACATTTAACAGGTGTCGGTGATTTCCCTAACATGGGGGCCCAATCCTTGGGACCCGATTAGGCATCGGATGCTGCAAAGTCTAACACTTCAAGAAGCATCGTTGAAGGAATGAAGGCACGGACATTTTACATGGCCCCGGGGCCATTTACCCTCCCCATGTCACTGTTGCCAACCTAATAATGCACCAACTTCCTGAATGTGAAGCCCTGAGATTAGGAGGCTTATTCACAGGGAAGCTAAATGGCCCCGTGCCATTGACCAAGGCTGAGCAACAGGGCAAGCTGGTACTAATCCTAGTTTTATGTGGCTTTCTTGTCAACCCACATTCTATGATGAATTATATATCCTTCCACTTGTATTTTCCTCTGTGGTATGTGAAAATAACAAAACATTATTTGGGGATAACATTGCAAAGGTTCTGCTGAAATGAGTAGAGGAGATAAAATGTAGTTTTATCAATTTCAATATCCTTGTATTTTAGAGTTAGATGATTTGAGAAGCAGTGTTGGTTAATATAAAAAACACAGGACCTGGGGCCAAATTTGCATTCAAATGCAGTCCTGCTCCTTCAACTATGTCACTTGGGCCTTATTTTATAAATACAGGTAATATTCACATCTACTTTTTAGGATTGTTGTGAGAATCATAAGAGCAATCCATCTAAAGCAATTTGCTAAACTTAGTACTTGAGTTAAAGTAAAAAATAAACCAAAATAAATCAACAAATTAAGATTGTCCTGTAATAGGTATGCCAAGCTCCAACCAACAGTTTTCCTGAAAACCCTAAAGAAAACCCATGGCTTCATATAAGACTCTATAAAAGTTTAAGTCAAGTTTATTTTTCAGAAACTTAAAATCTCCAGATTGTTCCTAGTCAGATAAGCCCTGAAATTTAGAGGTGCCAGCCCCTCCCAAAACATAAATCAGTTGCATTTCCCTACCCCATAATGTCAACACCCCTTTTCAACATGAAAAGTTAGAATAGTCATTGTCTAAATATTCCTAAAGACTGAGAGAAGAATCAAATGAGAGGGATTAGTGGTAGCAGAGAAGTTAGGATTTAACAAATGATGATCGCTACCGAATCCTTACACAGATATTTCTTTTCAGTTTCTAGTGTATTAGAACAGCCGAAGGAAATTCCTGAAACTGTAGAACTGAAACCCATACTATATTTTGAAATTTGCTCTATATAACTACTTGTGAAACTGAACACTGAAATTTATCACTTTAATTTTATTTCACAAGAAAAAATGTCAAAAAAAGAGATTGTCCTGTAATAGGAGTGGCAGTGGTACTGGGATTAGGAAGGTTCTAGACTGCTGTAGGAGACATGCTTTTGTTCTACTTCTGGAACCACACTAATTTTTCTCTGAGAAACCACCTTCGCCCTGCTCTGCTCTCAATCCATGGGCTTCAGGATGAGTTGGTGCCATCTCAGCTCCAGGAGGGACCATGACCAAAGCCTGAGAGAGCAGACTAGTGTATTCCGCTGGCACGGTGACAGCTCTCGGGATGGGACACCACCCAGTCGGAGCCAGCAGGATGCAGTGACGGTTTTTCTGGGACAGCCAAGAGAGCGAAGCCTAACTTTATTCCATTGAATTTCAGGCTTGAAGAAGGTGCCCTGTGGTTTTTGGCCATCCTTTTGCCCCACACAAGGGAAAATAAAAGCCAATACAGAAATAATCAGGGCACAGTGGCGAAGGAAAATAGAGTCCTGATGTGTCACTTGATGCCTAAATTCACCTGTGTCAAAGTTACAGTTAAACGAGACAAACTCCCTTTGTGGCTTATACTATTTTGGGGTTTTCCGTCATTTGCAACTAGAAATATCCTCATCTTCTGAGGATAGCATAAAGATTAAGGGCAAAAGAGCATATGATCATTACAATAGGTATAAGAAAGGGACTTGATAAAATTCAGTATTTATTCATGATAAAAATGGAATTTTTAAAAGGGATAGAAGTCTTTTTCAATCTGATAAAGGGTATCTGGAAAAAAAACACAGCAAAAACAGACTTAGTAGTAAATCATTGAAAGCTTTCACTTGCAGACTGGAAACAAGACAAAGGTAACACCTACACAACATCTATCTAACATTGTTTAGTATACCAGAGGCCTTAGATATTGTAGTAAACCAAGAAAAAGAAACAAAAGCTTAGTAATTGGAAAGAAGAAACAAAACAGCATTTTCAGGTTATATAATTACATAATAGAAAATCCAAAAGAATCTATCTATACTTTTTGGCCAATAAGAAATGTTATCAAAGTTGGTGGATAGAAAGGTAATATATAAAAATCAACATCATATCTATACCAACAACAAAGAATTAGAAAGTGAATTTTAAAAAATGATACAAAAAATGATAGTATCAATAACATTAAGCACCCCAAAAGGAATCATTTTTAAAAGGTACAAGATTTCTACAGGGAAAATTACAAAATCTATTTTGAAATACATTAAAGAAGACCTGATTAAATGAAAAGAAATACCACATTCATTATTTGAAAGACCCAGCAAATTTAGGGGCTATTTTTGCAGCAAATTTGGGGGCTATAAAAGCATTTGACAAAATCTAGCACTTTTCTTGATAAAAGCACTCAGAAAACTAAGAATAAAAGTGAACTTCCTCGACAGGGTAAAGGGTCTATATGAAAAACTCACAGCTAAAATACATGAATTAATAAAATAACCCAGCTCTCAAACGATGGAGTAAAATGGAAAGAGTTAATCTAAACGCAAGTCTTTAAGATCAAAGAACATTTAGATTCAGATGAACAACAGCCACTCCATACACTCAAACTTCAAAAGAGGGGAACTGGATGACAGAATTCATCCACGCAATTTGATATATCAGTATTTACTCTTATCCCTCCCAAATGACTTCTTGTGATTCTGGCTATATGTGGCCTTTGTTTTCTCCACACCCACAAGCTACTTCATCTTCTTCAGACATCTAATTCCTGGCTCCCTAATTTTGTTTCCCTAGAGTCTGACTTTAGTTAGCGTGAATTTGGCTCAGTGCTTTAGCCCCAGCTAGTGGAAATCTCAGGTCTTTTTAATTGTTATTCACAAGAGAATGTGGTGACCCTGGTTTCTTCCTACAGTTATGTTCCCAGCTTTGCTCTCTGGTTTATACAAACGAAGAATGACTCTGAATAATCTACTGCTGAGGATTGAATCATGTCCCCCACTAAAAGGCGTGTTCAGGTCCTGAACCCTAGTCCTGTGGGTGTGAACCCATTTGTAAACAGGAAGTTTGAAGGTGTTATTAGTTGAGATGTGCCAAAACTGAACGAGGGTGGGCCTACTCTAATATGGCTGAAGGACACAGAAGGAGAAACCATGGTAAGCAGCTGGAAATCAGAATCAATGGAACTGGGAGAGAAGGGAGAAGACACCACCATGTACACTGTTTTGTGAAGAAAAACCAAGGACCAAGGAGCATGGGTAGCCAGCCCCAGAATGCCACAATATTCGGGGAGAAAGCATTGTTTATTGACACTTCTATTTTGGAATTCTCCTAGTCTCAAGAACATGAACCAATAAATTCCTGCTGTTTATGGGGGGGGAACCTCATAGCTAACATCATACTCAAGGGCAAAAGACTGGCATCTTTCCCCCCAAGATCAAGAATAAGACAAGGATGCCTGCTATCACAATTGCCATTCACCATTGTCCTGGAAGTGCTAACCAGAGCAATTAGACAAGGAAAAGAAATAAATTCCATCCCAATCAGAAATAAAGAACTAAAACTTTTCCTATTTGCAGATGACATGATCCTATATATAGAAAATCCCAAAGAATCTACAAGAAAGCTATAGAACTAAGAAATGAATTCAACAAAATGGTAGAGTACAAGATCAGTACACAAAATTCATACCCCTAAAGATGGGAGAAAGATCAAAGGTGATGGTGGAGTTATACAGAGAAAGAGTCGGGTTTAAAAAATGAGTCTGAGTGCTGAATCATATTTCTTTTAGTTTCCACTACTTGAGAACAGCTAGAAATAAAAACTTAAAATTTTGGAATTGTAACCCATTAAACTCTGAAATCTGTTCTACAACTAGCTGTTGTGACGTACTTTGAAATTTATTGCTTTTATGTATATATGTTATTTAAAGAGAAGGAGGAATATAACAGAGAAGATAGGATTTAACAAATGAGTATGACTGTTGAATCATATTGATATTTCTGTTGGTCTCCAGTGTCATAGAGCAGCTAGAAGAAAAAATGAAAAATCATGGTACTGTAACTTATATCAAACTTTAAAATTCAACTACTTATTAAAATGTACTTGGAAATTTATTGCTTTTTGGTATATATGTTATATCTCACAATTTAAAAAACTGTTTTAAAAAAAGTGGTGTTTCTGTATATAAGCAATGAACAATCTCAAAAGGAAATCAAGAAAACAATCTCATTTACAGTAGCAACTAAAAGAATGAAATATCTAGAAATAAATTTAACTAAGGATGTAAAGGACTTATACATGGAAAACTATAAATCATTATTGAAAGAAAATAAAGAAGACCCTAATAAATGGAAAGATATTCCATTCTCATGGATTGGAAGATTTTATATCATTAAGATGCAAGTAATACCTGTGCTGGTTTGAAGCTGTTATGTACCCAGAAAAGCCATATCCTTTTTCCTGACCCAATCTTGTGGGGGCAGCCATGTTTCTTTTAATTCTGATACAATATCCAATCTTTTGGACAAGGTTGCTATATCCACTCAATAGGGAAAGAACAGTCTTTTAAACAAATAGTGCTGGGAAAACTATTTCCACATGAAATAGAATGAAAGTGGACCAGCACCTCACAACATATACAAAAAAATAACTCAAGGGTGATGCGACGGTGGCTCAGTGGCAGAATTCTTGCCTGCCATGCCAGAGACCTGGGTTCGATTCCCAGTGCCTGCCCATGCAACAAACAAACAAACAAACTCAAAATGGATCCGTGGCTTAAATATGAGAACAAAAACCATAAAATTCTTAGAAGAAAACAGAGGGACATACCTTCATAGGCAATGGATTCTTAGACTTTGCACCAAAAACACGGACAACAAAATAATTAATAGATAAATTGGACATCATCAAAATGCAAAACTTTTGTACATTAAAGGACATTATCAAGAAAGTGGAAAGACAACCAAAAGAGTTGGAGAAAATATGTGGTAACCATATATCTGGCAAGGGCTTAATATTCAGAATATACTTTTTAAAATTTCTACAACTCAGTGACAAAGAAACAACCTAATTAAAAAAATGGGAAAACTACTTGAATAGACATTTCTGCAAAGAAGATAGACAAGTGATGAATAGGCATATGAAAGATTTCAAGATCATTAGCCATTAGGGAAATGCAAATCAAAACCATGAGATACTACCTCATGCCCACTAGAATGTCTATTACTTCAAAAAAGAAGATGATAATGATGATAATGGGCTGACAAGAGTGCAGAAAAACAGGAATCTTAGTATGTTCTTGATAGGAACATAAAATGGTGTGAAATGGAAAATTCCTCAAAAAGTTAAACAGAATTGGTGTATGACCTGGCAATCTCATTTCTAGGTATATACACAAAAGAATTGAAAGCAGGGACTCAGACAGATATCTGTATACTAATGTGCATGAGTATTGCAGCATTGTTCACAATAGCCAAAAAGACTGAGTAACCCAAATATCTACCAACAGATGTTAGGATAAGCAAAATGTGATATAAACATACAATTGAATTTAATTCAGCCATTAAAAGGGAATGAAGTTCTGATACATGCTGTGACATGGCTGAATCTTGAAGTCATCATGTTGAGTGAAGTAAATCAAACATAAAGGGATATATGATTCCACTTACATACAATAACGAGAATACGCAAATTAAGAGACAGAAAGTAGAGTAGAGGCTACCAGGGGTGGGTTGGAGAGGTGAAAGGAAATGTGTAATTAATGTCTAATGGGTAAAAGTTTTCTGTTTGTGAAAAATTGTGAAAGTGATTAATCCCACTGAACTGTATGCTTGGGAGTGACTGAGATGGGAAATTTTATGTTGTATGTTTCCAGGATCAAAAAAAAAGAAAAGAGACTAAAGAGACAATGACAAGTAAATGCAATATAAGATCAGCACTGGGTCTAATAATAGAGGAGAAATTGCCAAAAGGACACTATTGGGAAATATGAAAAATTGGAATATAGACTATTAGCTTCATAATATTAAACTTCTTGAACTTGATAATTGTACTTAAAATTAAGGTGGTCATGTAAGTGAATATCCTCATACTTGGGAAATGTACAGGAAAGTATTAAGGGTTCAAGGAGTATGATGTAAACAACCCATTATTAAATGCTTAGAAAATACGTACATGCACAGACAAATAGATATAAATGATAGATGGGTGGACAGATAGAATGATATGGCATGTGTGGCCAAATACAAGTTGGTCAATCTGGGTGTTCGGGTGGCGGGGCATACTGAAGTTCTCCGTGTGAGTTTTATATTATTTTTTTGTAACATTTTTAGGTTTGAAATTATTTTTAAATTAAAAGTTTAAAAATACTATTTATGGTAATGCAAAGGGTCAAAAATATCCAAGACAATCTTGAATAAGAAGAAAAGTGTAAGATGATTTGCTCTAATATGCATTAAGATAAATTCCAAAGCTATAGTAATTAATAAAGTGTGGAATTGGTACATCGATTGACAAGGAAAGCAACATGTATCACAATAGAGCACCTAGAAACAGATCCACACATATGGGGACCTTGATTTACACAGAAGTTGCACTACAGAGCACGGAGGAAATGCAGTAGTTTTAGTAAGGGTGCTGAATATGCGGCTATCTATGTAGGAAAAATTGCAAAAGGTGCTGACCTCTTGTTGATAGAGAAATAAACTACACTATAAGGCAACAGAGGCATTTTTTTTCTTCTGTTTTTGGGGAGGGGGTAGGTGCACGGTCCAGGAATCGAACCCGGGTCTCCCCCTTGGAAGACAGGCATTCTAACCACTGAACTACCTGTGCACCCACAACAGAGGCATTTATTTGGGGTCTTAGAATTGCAATTCAGGGAGCACAGATTCAGACAATAACCCAAATCTCATTGTCGTGTCACTTCCACACAAGGGTTTTTAAAGAAAAAGATTAGATAAGTTGTAACACCACCTCATACCCATCAGAATGGCTAAAATGTAAACTGAAGTACCAAGAATTCGTGAGGATGTGATGGAACAGGTATTCCCCTGTACTGTTGAGAGGAGTGTAAACTGGTTCAGACACTGTGGAAGGCAGATGGGCATGATCTATTACAGAGGACATGAAACATACCCTATGACCAGCAAACCAATTCCACTCCAGGTGCCCAGCCTACAGAAATACACACTTATGTGCGTCAGCAAACACACAGCAGAATATACATGTGTAAAAACAAGGACAATATAGGATTACCATGGTTAAGAGATTTAAAATGGAGCCAGGAGGTCATTCTGGAGGTTACTCTTAGGCAAACATCAGAGAGTTATCACAAACTGCCCAAGTATCCACCAACAATAGGATGGGTTTTTTAAGTATGATATATTCATACCATGGAATTCTATAAAGCAATGAAAATGTACAAACAATAGCTACATACAGCTACACGGATGGAAGCTAAAAACAGTCAAGAAGACAACAAAAATGCATACTGTAAACTTACATTTTAAAGCTAAAAATAAGCAAAATTTAATTGCTTGAGATTTGTATGAAGATGATAAAACCATAAAGAACAACTGTGATTACTATAACCAAAAGGGAGACAGGAATCAGTAGTACGATGGATAAAGAATCACACAAGGGCAGTTCTGGGGATTGTCAATATTCAGTGTCATGCGGCGGAATTCCTCATGATGATGAAATGTTCTAGAACTGAGCTGTCCAATACTGTAGCCACCAGCCACAGGTGGCTACTAAGCACTTGAAATGTGACTAGTGTGACTGAAGAATTGAGTGTTTAACTTTATTTCATTTCAATTACTTGAAATTTAAGTTTAAAAGCCACACGTGGCCAGTGTCTCCCTTGTTGGCTGGTGCATTATAAAGTTTGTATTGATCAGGGTCCCAGTAGGAAACAGAGCCCACTGAAAATAGGGTAGCTTGGGAAGGTTTCATTTACAAACAAGTACTCACAGGGGCATGGTGTAGGGCAACCAGAAAGGATGATTTTTCAATCTGGGACTAGTGGCAACCAAACTAATTTCACCCCTACACCTGAAGGGAAAAAGAAATGGCATGGTTCCTGGAATAAGGAGAGAAAAGTTAACTAGATATTGCCATGTTAAGAGGAGGCAGATAGGGAAATGGATAAGTCATAATGCATGTGAGATATGCTATTAAAACAGCTTGTATAACATGTCACAATAGCATAAAGTGCTATGTGGGAACGATTAGACATTACTTAACAACCATTTCTTTTTATTTCCCTAATTTGTGATAGAGGCAAGTTCTATATTTTTATTTTCAAACTGTGTTATTTTAACAAAGCAATACATACATGCTCATTTCAGGAAGATCAGAAAAGACAGACAAACAAAAAGAAAAGTTACTTTTAAGCTATAACTCACCTTTAGTCTCTATTAACTCTTTGTATATGCCCTTTAATTTTTTTCTTAAACAAAAATGGGATCAAAACGTACATAATATTTTATAATCTGATTTTTCACTTAATAAACCTTGAACACATTTTAAAATAAAAGACATTTCTGCAACAACATTTAAAACAGCTACATATTATTGCATTACACAGATATTCTATTATTTATTTTGCCAATCTGCCATTGTTAGACATCTATATTGTTCTTTTTACAATTACTTATAATACTGCATGGACATTTTGTTGCTAAATATTTTTGCTCATTCTTACTTCCTTACTATAAGTTCCAAGAAGCTAAATCATATAACATTTGAAATGCTTCACCAGTAGCCAGATTTAGAATCAGGGAATATAATAGATATTTCCCTGCTCACTTCCTTTCCGAGGTTTCATTTCTAGCTACTGTGGATTGAACTTTATACAAAGTAGCTGGGCAGGAAAGCCAATGGCTTTACCCCAGCAGCAGGCTGGAGAGTACCTCCCTGCTGGATAGCACAGGATGGTGATTAGTTCTGAAACGCAATGTCTTCTTGAAGGCTTACTGGCAGACTGCTTAGGATAACCTCCTGGTTACCTCCCCAATTGTTGTTTGGTGGTTATTATTTTTCTGCTTTTTTTTTTTATTATAATGATGTTTCTATCTCAAATTATCTTAAGTGCACTCTTGGCAAGATTACGCTCAGAGGAGAATTCCAGAGTACATTCAGCTATGATTTGCCAAAACCATGGGTATGTTTCCTGCTGTGAATTTGTAAACGATCTTGGATAATCCCAGCTGATTATGAGCCTGCTAGCCATGTTCAAACCAAGAGCAGCCTTCTCTGTGGGGCTTATGATCTCACTCACAGAAAATGGGACACAGGAGAATGAGGTGGACCATTCAGTCAACAATATGTGGTTAATAAACCAGGGTTTCTTTGGCAGAACCTGTATAGGTCTGGGAATTTGGTACAATAATTCCAACACTGCTTGCCTAGCTCATCTGGTTTCTAGGGTGCCTGAGGTGTTACTGGGTATTCCCCCAGACCGCGGTTATCACACTTCAGAAGCTACCCAGGAGTCAGGTTACTGAGCACTAAAGCATGGTCCTCAAAGATTATACTCCAAGAGTTTCACTTGGCCCCCTTCATCATCTGTTTCCAGACTAAGACTGAACAAGAGCCCATTTTATTCCTCTTTTCAAGACTTTGAAAATGCAGATGACAGCAAAAACAGAGTCACCAAATCAGCATAATAATATCAATTGCACTTCGAGAATTTCAGAAAGCAGGTTCTAACCCCAGAATCACGAATGAGTCAAATGGTATTTAGTCTAGTCATGAAGATGCCAGTAAGGTTTATGCAGGTAGCATAGAAGCTTAGACTACCTATAGGCATGCCTAAGAGTTACTTCTGGAGGACCTCTGTTGTTGCTCAGATGTGACCTCAGTCTCTCTGAGGCCCCACGTGGGACATGACATCCAGGGGTGAAAGTCTCCTGGAGATGTGAGAGAGAACTCCCAAGGATGAATCCAGACCTGTCACCGTGAGATCAATAATTCCTTCCTGACCAAAAGGTGGAAAAGAAGTGTAATTAATAAAGTGTCAGTGGCAGAAAGAGTTCAAATAGAGTCGAGAGGCTACTCTGGAGATTGCTCTTATACAAGCTGCAGGTAGACCTTGCTACCTATCATAAAACCTGCCAACCCCCAGCCAGGACCCTTCTAGCCAATCCTAAAGCACACCTAGGGCAATTTATAAGATTCCACAAGTGTTCTAGGCACTAGAGTAACTTGCCAGAGATCTACAACCTCCAGATGGGTCCCTGGTTCAGATAAATCCTAATACCTAGCCCAGCCTCTCCAGAACATCAGATAGTTCCATCTCCCTACCCCATATTAATGACAGACCCTTCCAATCAAATATTTAGAATGGCCATAGCCCAAACACCCCTAAAGAGAGATATGGAAAGATCAAAGGCAATGGTAGAATTATACAGAGAAGACAGGACTTAACAAATGAATATGAATGCTGAATCATTAAACTGATATCTCTTTTAGCCTCTAGTATTTTAGAGCAGTTAGAAGTAAAAACCTAAAATTGTGAAATTGTCACCCATGTCAAAGTCTGAAATATGTTCTCTAACTAGTTGTGTTGCTGTGCTTTGAAATTTATAGCTTTTTTGTATATATGTTATTGTTCACAAAAAAAGAAGGAAAAAAAGTCGATTGTAATGATAAAGTATTTAAGCCCTCTAGCTTCCTATATTCTGGAGCAGTTAGAAGGAGAAATCTGAGTGGATTGGATGGCAGAGCATGACAAACTCTGGGATCTATCCTGTAACGACTTGTTGAAGAGTGTTTTGAAAACTATTGCTTTTTTATTTCTTTGCTTTGTATATATGTTATACTATGCAATAAAAAAGTTAAAAAAAAAAAAGATGACAGTAAGGCCACTATGACAGCCACGGCTTGAATCATTGCTATATGTAACATCACATTAAAAATAAGGAGGTCAACTTGGAATATGTCATTGGTAACAGAGTCCAGCAGGAGTTAGAAACAGGGTAAGATAATGGGTAATTGGAGCTGAAGGGATACAGACTGTGCAACAGGACTAGATACAAAAACTCAAAAATGGACAGCACAATAATACCTAATTGTAAAGTAATTATGTTAAAACACTGAATGAAGCTGCATCTGAGCTATAGGTTTTTTTTTTTTTTTACTATTATTATTACTTTTATTTTTTTTCTCTATATTAACATTCTATATTTTTTTCTGTTGTGTTGCTAGTTCTTCTAAACCAATGCAAATGTACTAAGAAATGATGATCATGCATCTATGTGATGATGTTAAGAATTACTGATTGCATATGTAAAATGGTATGATTTCTAAATGTTGGGTTAATTTCTTTTTTCCGTTAATTAATAAAAAAATAAATAAATAAAATAAAGAAACGGGTTGTCTTTTATAAAGGGGGTATATTAAGTTACAAGTTTATAGTTCCAAGGCCATAAAAATGTCCAAAATAAGGCATCCAGAAAAAGATATCTTGACTCAAGAAAGACTGATGGCATCTGGACACCTCTGTCAGCTGGGAAGGCACGTGGCTGTTGTCTACTGGTCCTTTGGCTTCTGAGTACAAATAGCTTCCCTAGGGTGTTTTCTTTCTGCATCTCCACATGTCTCTGTGTCAGCTTTGAGCTTTTTCCAAAATGGTTCTCTCTTAAAGGACCCCAGTAAGCAGATTAAGACCCACATTGAATGGGCAGAGATACATCTCCATGGAAACCTAATCAAAAGGTCCTACCCACAATCGGGTGGGTCACATCTTCATGGAAACAACTTAATCAAAATTTCCTGCCCAAACAATAAATCTGTCCCTAAAAGACTGAACTAGGAAAAAGAACATGGCTTTTCTGGAGTACACAACAGCCTCAAACCTAGCACACCTAGCAAAATGTTTTCCTTTTGTGCTCATAAATATTCATGCCACCTTATTTCCTTCTTTAACAAAAACAGAGTAAAAAAAGAGGAAGTGAAAACTATTCTGGCTTTATATAAATTTGACTTTCTGAAATTTTCTGGTTGTACCTCAATACCTACTATCTTTATATTAAAAGGATCGTTTTCTTAAAAAATAATAATAAGCAGGAATAAAGAACTTTGATCCCACTTCTTCTGCTCCCTGGAAAATGCAACCTCTGTAGTAGGAGTGTAAGGGGCATACTGGAGCTGCTTCATGAAGTTATTTTTCAATTGTGGGCTGCTAATCTACCTATTCTGGAATCTTCTCTAAGAGAGGCTG
The DNA here is from genome assembly GCF_023851605.1 of Tamandua tetradactyla. Lineage (NCBI taxonomy): Eukaryota > Metazoa > Chordata > Mammalia > Pilosa > Myrmecophagidae > Tamandua > Tamandua tetradactyla. Next base: position 110,697,230 of record NC_135334.1, on the reverse strand, counting down.
TTTAATGTTCTAAATTGTAGTGTTTTGTGAGTACTTACAAACCTTTGCCATTCAATCTTAACAAAATGCGTGTGGTCCTCTAAGGATACTACAGCTTTCTATTTTGATCAAAGAGTGCTGCATAATTCAATTAAACTCAGGTGAGTTAATTCAACAAATATTTACTGAGTGCCTATTCTGGGTTGTGGCAGAAACTGGAGGGAAGAGAGTGTGAAATAAGAAATATAAAACAGGTCTCTTGCCTTCAAGAAACAAATAATGTAATTGGAAAGAAAACATATACTCATAAAACAATTATGTAACATTATTTGGCATAATTATTAAAATTATAGTGATTAGATTGTTAATACATAAATAATTATATTATAATTAATATAATTAGCAATAAATATTATCGTCACTACTTGATGATAAATGCCATCCATCCATCCTCCATCCATCAAAAATATTGCTTTCCATGGACCAGAGCCGACGCTGGGTAAGAACTAGGGACACAAAGTTAAACGAAATAAAATTTCTGACTTCAAGGTGCTCATGGTAACATGAGAAAAATCTTGCATATTGCGCTGGGACAAAGGACAATTACAGCTGAGTGGTGATCAAGGACGGGAGCGGGGGTGCTAGGAAGGTTATGGAAACCTTCATAGACAAAACAGTTCCTGGGAGGCCCCACTAAAAGGAACCAGGGCTCTCTAGACAAGTGGTTGATTCCATATCTGACGCAGGGGAAGAATGAGGTAAGCCTAGCAGTATGGGCAGTTTGCTGATAAATATCTGTACCAATGCACATTTTTAAAGAACTGTCCTATATGAAACTGACAAGGTCACCAAAAGGATTAAGGAAATTACAAATCAAAATAGGCTAGATTACTGGGGAGAGCTTCATGGAGAAGCCAGGAGAATAGGAATTCTGTTGAACCTTGATACATACCTAGGATTTGACAAGGTAGCATGTGTGGTATTACAGTTTGGGAGGGGTGGATTTAGTGATACATACCTTAAAAGTTTACGTGTATTACCTCTAATCCCTAATTCCATTTCCAGGAACACCTCCTCTAGAAATAACTGAACAGGTGGGGAAAAGGGAATCATGTACAAGAAAGTTTATCATAGCATTGTTTGTACTGGAAAGAGAAAGAGAGCAAGGAGAGAGAGAGGTTGGGGGCAAGCTCCTCAATAAAGAGCTAGCTAGAGAATTTATGGTATACCATATGATGAATACTTATGTAGTCATTAAAAAGACTGTAGTAAAATATATTACTGATTTGGAAAGAAGTCCATATCTTACAGAAAATATGTATAGCATAAATCCATCTCTATGAAAAGGAAAAAAAAAATACCCTGTGTGTGTGTGTGTGTGTGTGTGTGTGTGTGTGTGTGTGTGTGTGTGTGTGTGTGTGTGTGTGTGTGTGTGTGTGTGTGTGGTGTGTTTAGAAAGAGACATGTCTGTGAAGCTTAGGGAAAATTTTTGGAAGGCCTGTTAAGAAGCATGAGCCTGAAGACGTAAACAAAGGACTCTCATTTCCTATTTTCCATACTTTGAAAAGTGGTGGGTTTCTGGGTGTTTCTTATTTTCATTTCATTTTTCCAAATAAAAATGTTTAAATAGAAAAAAAAATTCAAGTACTAAAAATAAAGTTTCTACCCTAGATTCCTAACATAAACTTTAACAGCATCATTTTTCTAGCTTTGTTTGGGATTTGTGATGATTTAAAAAACAAAAACAGGGCAATGTGACGGTGGCTCAGCAGCAGAATTCTTGCCTGCCAGGCAGGAGACCCAGGTTCGATTCCTGGTGCCTGCCCATGCAAAAAAATAATAATAATACAAAAGTAAAAAATAGAGAAAAAATTATGAGGGTTATTTTCTTCATTTGCTCTATAGACTGCTGCTTGATAAAATTTGGGGTGTACTGGCTTCAATTCAGAAATGAAGAGAAAACAAAAAATACAAATCATTCATACTGATAACATGATTATCCTCACATAGAAGAAGAAACTAATATCTAATCATCAAAAAGGCATGAGCACTGAGTTGCTTCTCTGGTAGTAGTTACGGGTATATACTGAATTTCATAATCAAACGGAGTCCACATTTGCAAGTTGGTTCTTGGTATCAGGGGCTATATTTTGTGACCCAGAGATACCTTTTTCTTAAAATGAAACTAGCCGAACAAGCAGGACTCAAATAAATGATGATCTGTTAGGACTGCTCAAACTACTGAGTCAAACAGCCCAGTAGGTAAAAACTTAGATGGACATTAATTAATACTAAGAAGTCTAAGGTCTGCTTTAAAAAATACTAGCAATCGGGAAGTGGCTGGCAGTATACACACGACTGGTCAGAAATCGATTATTACTAAAGCTGACTGACAGATACATGGAGTTCATTATAAACTTCTGTCTTTGCATATTTTCAGTAATAAAAAGTTAAAAAGAGAAAGCATATGACTAAGATCATGGAATTAGAAGTCAATATATCTTGGTTATTAATCTTATATCTGATTCTGGTTTGCTGATAAAATTGAATCAAAAAAACTTTGTGCTCCACTGTCCAACTGTAAAATACAACCCACTAAACTCATTAAATTAGATCGATTCCTTCCTTTGATTTGGAGTATAGAAAGGATTAAAACAGGATTCCATTTTTAACCCTTTGCTGTTAAATTAAGACATAGTCCCATTGTATTTGTAGCCTTGTTTTCAAATTAGTCCTGCATTGAAAAGACTAAGGAGGTCACTTTATGGACTCTGAAGACCATTTCCTCCTGTCCCATCCCTATTGTTTGGGAGCTGTCTACAGACAATTATTACTTAAGGATAGAGTCACTTTTTTTGAGATTTTGGAAGAAATTCATCAAAAGGAATAGCTATTTGGTCCCAGACTTTTCCTCTTGGGAAGCTCAAGCTTTTTTTCAGGTGCAAGTTTTTAGCCTAATGAGCCACAGCGCCACCTGCTGGACACACCTCTACTTCCTGGACATACTTGTCCGGTTGTGATTTTCCTAGACCAGGTGCTTTTGAATCACCTGAAACAGGCTGGTTAAAAATAAAGATTCGCAGGCTCCAGGCCACTGAAGCAGAATCTCTAAAGGTGAGGCTCAAGAAGTAGCATTTTTAATAAATTGCCCCATACTGTGAGGTTTAAAGAGCCTTATTTCCCAAACTTGTCTGATAAGAATCACCTGGGGAACGCTTGTACTCCAGGCTTATCGAATCAGGAGCTCCAAGAAAGGGCCCCTGGGACTTCAGATTTGTAATAAGAGAACCAGATGAAACTTAAGAGCATGACTGTTTGGTAAATATTGCAGAATAGAAATGTCATACCTCTAGAGAGGTAAACTTGTTTGCTTTGTAAACCTTTCCACTTGTGCCCATACCCTCGCCCACCTCCACCTCCTTTTCTCCCATCAACCCATGTCCTAGGTTGGGACCTACCTCCGCAATCACATTTCAGTCCAACTGATAACCCAGCCCAGCTTTGTCCAGTGATCAGATGGTGACCCTTGCCCTGTTCTGGGATCCATCTGGATTCCTTCCAAGGGTCCTGCTTTACCAATAAGAATCTAAGCAGACCCATAACAGATGGCAAATGTCTTTTCTTCTTCAGGTTAAAAGTCCCAATTGTTTTAGAGCAGCCCTTTTGGGGGGGGCGGCGGGAGTGATATTTCTCTGCCCACTTAAGTCTGGGATATACTGGTTTAAAAAAATATAAACAGACTCATAATTATAATATGACGCATCAACTGAGTATACTAGAGGGAGAAACAATGCCCGATTTCCTTATTTGGCACCAAAATTCTTTTATCACATATTATCTCTTGAGACTAATCTGTAGTCCACAAAACATGCCTTGGGAAACATTCTCAGAGCTTTCCTTATAAATTTTTCTTTTTTTTTCTTTCTCCATAATCATCTTGGTTGCTCTCTGTTTCAAATTATCTGTATTTCTCTTTAGCCGTGAGGTTCAGAATACACCTGTTCTTGGACTGCATGGAATGAAAGCATTACCTCAGTTTCCATACCCTATATTCCTTTTTCAACAACTGGGCGTTTTGCTTGATTTTTCAAGTGCAAAGCTGCTCTGCTGCCCATTACACTTATTTATCCACCAAAAACTTTTCAGCTCTTCTTGCACTCCGTAGGGAATTTTCTTCCTTATGTTTGTACCATTTCTTCTTTAGATGCACCAGCCTGTGTGGTGAGCCCAAGACTGGGCAATGGCCCAAGGTGAGTGCTTTTCATGCAGCTCAGCAAAGCTCTGGTGCCACGGCAGGGCTCCTCAGAGGCCACCTGAAAGGTGGTGGGCTGGGCAAGGCGTGGGCACAGCTCTAGACCCTTCCAACCCCACTCCAAGCCCTCTGCTTTTTTATATCCCATATAATGGCCTCCATAAGACTGGAAAAATAATTTCTCAGCAAGGCAATCTGAAAAGCACTCATCTAAATGACTGCTCCATTCTTAGACATAGAGTGTTAAGTGTCCCATAACAACCGAAAGAGTTGTACAAGATCAGGGCGTCACAAGCAAATCTGTGGCTAGCATCTGCAGGGTTCCCTGCTCCGTGAACTCTGCACCTAGGGTGAGCTAAACCCCACCTCGTCCCAGATTCTGAGGCCAAGCCTGGCACTTGTCAGAGAACAGGGACTAGGTAAGGAGCCCCAGAACAGGACTTCCATCAGGGGGTCAGTGTTGAAGTACACTGGCGGCTGCTCCTGTTCCGCCTCTGAAAACAGGGTATACAAGCCCCTGCCTTGGACCTTGGAGTCCCAATGACAGGGTGCCTGTCTTGACTCTTTGCCTTGTCTTCCAGTTCCTGTGGGTCTGGGTCTCTCCTTCCCGCTCATCCTAAGGTTCTGGGAACTGGAGTCTTATACTAATCACCCCAGCAGGAGCCAACTCTCTAAGTGCTACTATCTGTGCTTTCGCTAGTTTCCAGTCCTGACACTGCCAAGCCCCAAAAGCCCTGTTTGAGGCCTGGAACTGAGCTATTCCTGGCTTGATCTGCTCTACTTCTGTCTAAGCCCACACGCAGCATACTGCCTCTGCCAAACCTTGCCTTTGGAGTCATCTTTAAAATCCAAGTTTGTAACCCCATGTAGATAGAAGGGCTTGTTACTGAGTCCTGAACCTCTTTCAAAAATGCTCTCTGAACAGGCAGCGGGCCCCATACCTTGTATTCCATGGGAGCTGGTCCTCTATGTCCCCAGTTGTTGTTTCTGTCTTTAGCGGCCCTCAGTGACAAATCTACCTCCTCCCCCACACCCTCTCCCGTCAATTCAATGTGGGCTGTGACGTCTTGGCAATGGAAGGATGTCTTACACCATACACTTGGGGCCGAGTTCACATCCCATTTAAGACCTTGCTTTTTCTAAATTGTTTTCATTTGGCCCAAGTGAAATTTGTTTTCTTTCCTAAAGCTGCCACTTTGGGTTGAGTTCTGCCAACATTTTGGAGAGGACTCTCAAATAAGTTGTGCCTAGTTAAGTGATTCTCACCTCTTAGGAATATTGCTTCCCTTTAGGGTTGTCATGAGGCTATAGACTTGCACTCTCTACTATGGCAATTAGCCACTTGTGGCTATTTAAGTTTAAAATCAAACTAATTCAATGTGACTGTGTGATTGTGAAAACCTTGTGTTTGATGCTTCTTATATCTACCTTATGGACAGATGAGTAAAACATAAGGATTAAAAATAAGTAAATAATAGGGGGAACAAATGTTAAAATAAATTTAGTAGATTGAAATGCTAGTTATCAATGAAAGGGGTATGGTATGTATGAATTTTTTTCTGTTTTCTTTTTATTTCTTTTTCTGAATTGACGCAAGTGTTCTAAGAAATGATCACAATGATGAATATACAACTATGTGATGGAAAAAAGAATGTTCATATTGCATGTTGATTGGTTTTATTAATAAAAATTTTAAAATTTTTTAAATCAAACTAATTAAAATTGAATACAATTTAAAATATAGTTTTGCATTATTATGGATTGAATTGTGTCTCCCAAAGATATGTTCAAGTCCTAATTGCTGGTCTTGTGAATTTAGAAATAGGAACTTTAATGATGTTATAAATTAAGATAAGGCCAAACTGGATTGGGGGAAAGGGTGCCTGATTCCAATATGACTGCTGTGCTTATAAGAGGAAATTGGAAAAAAGACAGAAGACAGACAGAGAAGACAACCATGTGACAGAAGCAGAGACTGAGTTATGCCACAAGCCAAAGAATGCCATGTGTTGCCAGTAAGCCAGCAGATTCCTACAGACTTCAGAGGAAGCATGGCCCTGCCAACACCTCGATTTCAGACTTCTAGCTTCCAGAAATGTGATGCAATAAAATTCCATTGTAGTAAGTCACTCGATTTGTGGTATATGGTAACAGCAGCCCTAGGAACCTAAGACACTAGGTCACACTAGCTGTAGTTCAAGTGCTAAGTCGTCACATGTGGCTAGTGGCTCCTGTTTTGGACAGCACAAACATAGAATTTTTATCACAGGAAGTTCTAATGGATAGCACTTCGTAGATCATCTCTTCCCCAGTTTATGCAAGTTTGTACTCATGTAAAGAAATCTTGCTGGCAATTTTAGGTAACCCACAGACCCCCAACCAAACCCATCCATATGACCCCCAAGGAGTTAGGAACCCCTTCTCTAATACTGATGGGGAGCATGTGACAGTGTTGGGGTTTACAAAGGAGGCAAGGGCCAGAAAAATCCCAGCTCAGATGTCCGTCATACTTTTTCCTTAACAGAAATTTTTAAGCACAATGAGGCTTCCTTGAGAGTTTAAGAAGAAATCTGGCCTTTCATTAAATTGTACCATTCATCCTTTAATTTCATTCATTCATTTATCCAATATTTGGAGCTCCTACTACATGCCCACATTGATCTAGGCAAGGGGATATAAGAATATACAAAACGGAGAAATGCCTGCTGTCACAGAGTTTATATTCTTGTAGGAGAGAGACAATACCCAAACAAGCAAGTCATGCTTCCTGCCCTACCAGCTTAATTTTCTTCAATAAATTTCTCATCCATTTCTGTAAGTCTTGCCATTCCCCTGCATAAAACTCTTCGATGGCTCTCCCTTTTTACGAGCTGAGGTGATTAACGTCACCTGGAAGAGTTTTAAAATCTATGTATGTACATCAAATCTGCCCAAAGTGATCCACAACCTAAATTAAAACTTGACCATTCTCCAAAGTCAAAGTCATAACCTATTTTTCTCGTAAGAGAGTTTGGTCTGTACTTAAATGGCTTGAAACATAATCCTTTCACTTTCAAGACAGATTCTAGGGTATTTTGCTTGGGCCTTATCCTGGATCAATTAAATCTGAATCCCTGGAGGTGGGGCTTGAGCCTAGATATTTTATAAAAGCTTCCCAGGGGATCTCAGTGTATAGCCAGAGTTAAAAATCACTGTCCTATAGGATAAAGGCCAAGGGATACTGCATGGCATATAAGGCCTTCTGTGAGCTGCTCTCCTGATTTGTGACTGTCTAGGACTTTATAATCTAGCCATGTCCAGCTACTGATGATTCCACTCCATACTCTGTACTCTTCCGTGCCTCTCCATAGACCCATTCATCCTTTATGCCTCACCTCTTGTGTCCCTACCTCCAGGTAGGCTTTTCTTCCGTAATGGCTAAATTCATGTGCCAACATGGCTAGGTTATGGCATCCAGTTGTTTGGTCAAGCGAGCAATGGCCTATCGATTACTGTGAGGGTATTCCATAGATGGAGTTGCATCTATAATTAGTTGATTGCATCTAAGGCCAATTGTACCTACCACCAACAAAGGAAATTGTCCTCAGCAATTTGGGGAGTCTCCTCATCCAATCAAAGATCTTAAAAGCCGAAACTGAGGATTTCAGAAGTCAGAAAGAAGAATGTCTGCCTCTTCTTCAGCCAGATAGCTTCACTTGTGCAAAACAGCTTCCCTTTCATTAGAGTTTCCAGTTTGCAGCCTGCCCTGAATTTGGTCTTGCCAATCCCCATAGTTGCATGAGCCAATTTCTACACTAAATCTCTTAAAATTTATATATATATATATATATATATATATATCTTCCGTCAGTTCTGTTTCTCTGTACCCTGACCAGTACATCTTCTTACCCTCTCTCCGGTAGGTACTCTCCCTCTGTCTGCCATATGAATGCTACTTCCTTGCACGTACCACTAGTCATATAATGTTAGATTATTTATTCATACGTCAAGCCTCCACACATTGGCCTTGAGATTCTTTATATCAGGGACCTTATCTAATGCACCTCCATGATGTGTAGCCAAGATCTAGTTCAGTAGGTGTTCAATAAATGTTGCTGAGAGAATGTACCCAAAGTGATCCACAAACTAAAACCAAAATCAAGGCAATAATTTACCTTTCTCATATTGAGAGTTCCGCCTGTATTTAAATAGCTGGTTTTGTAATGCCCTCACTGTCAAGATATATTTTAGGTCCTCTAATCTCCAGATTGCTTTTTAGTTTGTAAGAAACTCTGTAACCAAATATGAGACCTTGCCTGAAGTAAAGTTTCCAAATTTATTTCAAGCGACCTCCCTTATATGATTTTTGCGTCGACAGTCCCAAATCTGTTTTTTCATTGCTCATGCTACTGGGAATTTTTCCAATGTTTGCCATGGTTTCATCATGTTCTTTACAACGTGTCCAGCTACGTGACAGTTGTTTTTCTTCAAAGATTACATTTGGACCAGGCCTGATTGGGATAATATTTTCTGCTCTTCCAACTTAATTTGACTTCCTAAGATTAAACACATTTCCACCAGATTGGCTTAATTTAAAAAATATGCAGGCACATGTGTACACGTACCCACACATATATCTAAGAAGCCATGTCTTTTCTTTCCTTAATCCAAAGTTTTGTACTTCACCACGCTTGCCAATGTCCCAGTATATGAACTGAAGCCAATTATCTGTCCATTTCTAAGATGGCTGGATTTATCTTTTCCTTCATCTCTCTTCCTCCTTCTCTTTCCTCCCCATCATACAAAACACAAACACACACAAATCCTGTGACTTTATACCTTCAGTTCCCAAATTGACTAGAAGGCTGGGGAAAGAGTAAAGGACAAGAGATCGACAGTCTTAATTGTCTAACATAACTTTCCAGCCCCTTTACCAGATTTTTCCATAAGGATTATTTTGTTCATTTTTTAATGGAGAAATTTACAAAACACTTATTTCAGTATGTCTCTAAAAGAGAAGAACATTTACTAAACATAATCACACTTCCATTAACATATCAGAAAAGTAACAATGATTTTGTGAACAGTAAATATTCAGGCAGTGTTCAGATTTCCAATTTGTTTCATAACGTCAAATATTACTGATTTAAAAAAAGAATCCAAGTAAATTCCACATCTTGTGATTGGTTGGAGTCTTTTAAGACTCCATTCAATACAGCATATGTTTCCCTTCCATCTCTTTCTTTTCTTGCAATTTATTTATTAAAGAAACTCAGGTATTTTCCAGTAGCATTTCCCATGGGCTGGATTTTACTGAATACATGCTCCTAGTGTAGTTTAATAACCACAGGATTCGGAAGTTTGGCTCTAAGTATGTTTGATTACTTATACACTCTAAGTCATCAAGTAATTCAAATATATTTTAAAATAAATTTCATCTGCTCTTCTTCTGAAGAAATACTCCAGGTAGTTTCCAAGATAATCTTTCCATTCAGTACATTTCCTCTTGCAAATTTCCAGTTAAGTAATTTTCTTTACTTTTGAAGGACATACACACAAGAAAAAAAATAAATAAACATACCTTTTTGGAATTTATTTCCTCTAAACATCCATCAGAGGGCGACATTTGTCTTACTATCATATTTCCTTACCACGTTTCAAAAGGTTTAAGATTGTTTTCGTATTTTTTTACAAGTTGAACCTCGTTACTTACTTTGACTTATTTTCTCACTTCTGTAAAACGCGACCTTGCTCTCTGTTTTTTGGTCTCTGCCGATCTTTCACATTTCACGTCCATCCTGGACTCCACTCCCACTTCTAACCGAGAGGCGACGATGCTGCATAAAGAGAGACCCGCAGCAAGGAAAAAAATTAAGCCAAACTGCCTAATAAAAAGCAGTTTCACTGGGGAAAGGGCCATTCATTTAAGACGGAGAGACACAAACCAGACGTTTCTAGTTTGTATCCAATTCACGGCCCAAGGTCAGAACTGCGTAGAACGCAGCACAAAGGAGCCATTTAGGAGCCGGGCTGGCTGGCCGGGGAGACGCGCGCACAGTCCCCTCCCGGATTTTGCGGTTCCACCGGAGGGGCGTGCGCACGCTCGCGCACGTGTGTGGACGGCTAGCGGGCAGCGGCCGGGCCGCGCGTGGGCCGGGTGTGGGCCCGCAAGAGCGAATCGGCACTGTGGATGACCGCCTCTGGTCACACTCCGAGACAGGTGCGCGCTTCTCGGGGGCCCGAGGAAACCGCGTCCTGAGGGGAAGCAGCGCGAGGGGTGGTGCATGGCGCCAGGCCATCCGGGCGCCGGTCAGTGTTGGGCCATTTCTCACCTTCTCATTCTTCCTGGAAGGACCCTCCACACACACACACACACACCCACAGACACTCGCACCTCAGACAAGGCTGTAAGTGTGGATCCACCTGACAGCAGGTGCTAATCATACAGAGGTGACAGCGAAGGCACGGGCCCCTTTGAGAACCTGATGAAAGTTAAGGACCCCCTCCCCGGAGTAACACTCAGAAAACCGCCCGTACTTTCAAAGGGGAGTGGGGTGGGGGCGGCTCTCAGGCCTCCCGGAGCTCCTCCGTGAATCAGCTTAGCAGCTCAATTCTGCTCTGAATAGTAGAAGTCTAGATAGCAGTTTAAAACCAGATGGATTTGGGAAAAGAAGCAGGGGCGTCCCTCCTCCCTCCATCACCGGCGTTTCCACTCGAGGCGCGGGCGGAGCTTCGCAGACAGACGAGCAGAGGACTGGGGCGCCGGGTCTGCCCGCCCTCCTCCCCCATTGTCCTGCCCGCGGACCTGCGCTCGCCCGCCGCGGCCAGCGGTCACCGCTGCCGAGGGCTTCAAAAGGAGCTGCAGAACTCGAAGCCTGGACGGCGGGGAGGGGGCAGCACACAGCGAGGTTTTCTTTTAATTTCTCTTGAAATCCCCAGCTCCCAAGCCTAACGTTTAGGACCCCTCCTTTCCCAGTCCCCGCTCCGCACCTCCCAGTTCACTCTCTCCCCTTTTCCCCTCCTCCACCTCCGCAGCAGTGCCAGACCCTCGGCCTCCAGCCCCGCCTCCGCCGCCGCAGGGTTTCACCAGCGGCTGAGTGAAATCTGCATAGTGACCGCCCCTCTTGGAGTTCATTGGTGCAGCGCCTGCATCTCGCGGCCGGTGATTGGTGAGCCGCTCAGTCTTATTTGCATGCCGGCGGCAGCCGGGTACCCAGCTGTGCAGGCGGAGGAGGCGGCACAGAAGTTTGCTGAGAGCTTTCTTACCGCCTCGTCCCGGACTCGCGGCTCCTCTACTCGTCGCCTCCTCCTCCTCCTCCTGCCGCCGCCCTGCCCTGCTGGGATTCCTTTTTCGAGGAGGACTGACGCTCTGCTTTCGGGAAGCTGTTGTGGACTAGGGGGAGTGCCGAGGAGGAGGGACATTCGGCCGTTCCAGTGACAGCCGGAGCCGGGACGCCCGGCGCGTGGGGCTCCGGCGCGCAGCGAATCCCGCCCACCTTCCCGCGGCCGCCGGGCGGGCGATGCGGCCCTCAAGCCCCGCGGCGCAGAGAGGAAGGAGGGCGCCCCGCGGAGCCTAGAGCTTTGGGCGCCAGGCCCGGGCCGCTTGGTTTCTGCCCACTTGGGGAAGGGGGCATGGAGCTGTGAGCGCCCCTCGCTCGGCGAGGCCGCCCCTGGCAGGCTCCCCATGGCCGGGACGTACAGCTCGACTCTGAAGACGCTGGAGGACTTGACCTTGGACTCCGGGTATGGGGCCGGCGACTCGTGCCGCTCGCTCAGCCTTTCGTCCTCCAAGTCCAATTCACAGGCGCTCAACTCTTCCGCCCAGCAGCACCGCGGGGCGGCCTGGTGGTGCTACTCCGGCTCCATGAACAGCCGCCACAACAGCTGGGACACGGTGAACACGGTGCTGCCCGAGGACCCCGAAGTGGCCGACCTCTTCTCGCGCTGCCCGCGGCTTCCGGAGCTGGAGGAGTTTCCCTGGACCGAGGGAGACGTTGCCCGGGTGCTGCGCAAAAGCACGGGCGGCCGGCGGCTGCCTCCGTTCTCGGCCGAGGCAGTACGGCGTCTGGCCGGGCTGCTTCGCAGGGCGCTTATCCGTGTGGCCCGCGAGGCGCAGCGCCTGAGCGTGCTGCACGCCAAGTGCACCCGTTTCGAGGTGCAGAGCGCCGTGCGCCTGGTGCACAGCTGGGCGCTGGCCGAAAGCTGCGCTGTGGCCGCAGTCAAGGCGCTGTCTCTGTACAGCATGAGCGCCGGCGACGGCCTGCGCCGGGGCAAGTCGGCGCGCTGCGGCCTCACCTTCTCCGTGGGCCGCTTCTTCCGCTGGATGGTGGACACCCGCATCTCCGTGCGTATCCACGAGTACGCGGCCATCTCGCTCACGGCTTGCATGGAGAACCTGGTGGAGGAGATCCGGGCCAGGGTGCTGGCCAGCCAGAGCCCCGACGGCGGAGGGGCGGGAGGCGGGGAGGTGTCCGCGGAGGCCCTGGAGATGGTTATCAACAATGACGCGGAGCTCTGGGGCGTCCTACAGCCCTACGAGCATCTCATCTGCGGCAAGAACGCGAACGGTAAGCGTGCAGGCCGCCGACGGCGTGGGCAGGGGCTGAGAGTGGAGGAGTGCATTGGATGGCGCTTCCCAGAGGTGGTTCTTCCGGCGACTGACTTTTGCAGGGTAAACTTGTGGTTGGTCTTCTCCATCCTGTCCTACGTGGCATTGTCACTACCTGGGTGTTCTTCACCAAGTGAGATGAGCCTTTTGCCCAAGCCATCCTGAACCTCTCTTGACTTGAAGTTTACTATCCTGCGGCTTTTAAAATCTTGATTGGGTCTTTATCTGGTGTCTTTCCCCAAGGCTGGGCAGATTGACTCCGGTTGTGGTTTTGTCCCTCGGTGCTTTCCAGCCAAATAGCAGTGGCCAAAGGGTCCGAACTCCAAGAGCTCAGCCTCGGCCCAGTGAGATGGGAGGAAGGGAGGGAGAAGCCCAGGACCTGGAGCTGCGACTTTGGGCTTTGCCAGGCTGGAGGATACTAGGAATCAGGCCCCCTCCTGGGGGGAGGGGAAGGCGTGGTGGTGGATTCTTAACCCTGTGTGCCCAGGGGTGAAATAACGTGGTGACTACCGAGTCCGCCTTTTAGAAAGGGAGCCCTCATATGAAAAATCAGAGCCTGATTTTTCAAGCTGTCATCAACCAAGTGAGGAATCGATTAAAACCCTGTGTTGAATTAAATGTACAACCTGGTCTTTCCTGAAGGGAATGATGGCCCAGTAAACCACCTTATGGGGAAGGGACCTGAGGAATGGGCAACCACGTGCTGTTAGGTTTGGGAAAGGAAAAGTTGGGTAGTTCATCTCTCTGAAGGGATGGCTTGGCTTCAGTGCAGAGGGTAGGAGTGAAGCATTTGAAGATTTCCTTGGTAAAATTAGGGTGTGACCTGTTCAGTAGCAAACTGCTTGCCAGATCCGATTTCAGGAGTCAGAATATCATGAATTATTTAGAATGGTACCGTGGTCAAACTGTCAGGCCATTTGGTGGCAGCTTTCAGTGGCAAATACGCAGGTGGTGGGAGATCACGTGGGTACTGGAGAGGGATAAATGGGGTCTAATTTAAATGTGGCTTAACATAATCATAATAGCTAAAACTTTAATTTGAATAGCACTGAGCAATGTGCCAGTCATTGTTCTCACTTTACATGTTAACTCAATCCTATTAGGTAAGTACCGATAGTGTTATCCCCATTATATAGATGGGTAAGCCAAGTCACCCAGTGGTTAAGTAATTTGCCCATGATTACTCTGGTAGTAAATGACAGAACTGGAATTTGAACTGAGGTAGACTTCAGAGTCCAAGCTTTTAGCCAGTAAAGGAGAGGAAACAGTTTTATTTTTATTAGTCCAATTTCTGAGAGCAGTTGACAGATTTGGGCCCATTTTGAAGACAGTCTGTATTTACCCAGCATGGCTTACTTTGAACTTTCATTCTTTTATTTTTGTTATTGTTTGTTTTTGTGGCACTGCCAAATGAGATACCTGGAATAGGTGAACATTTGGCCTTTTATTTTTCCTCCTCTTAGGTCAGGGTTAAAGTCAGTCCACAACATCAGTTGATGATGTCACAGCTGATGATTGGGCTTCACCTTCCAGGTTTGTGGTGTCAACACTGGGAACACAGCTCCAGGAGAGGAAGTAGAGGGCAGGGGGATTTCCATCCAGTTGTCATAGCCCTAGGGGAAGGTCCTGTACTTTTGGCCTAGAGGAGACCCAGACTGAACTTGAAAGAGAAAAGACCGAGGCTCTAATCACATATATAATAAATTAAAATAAAGGTAGGAGAATAGTTGCAAACAAAATATGCCTTCCATGCAGAGCTGGGTGCCCATCGGTTTTAAGCACTTTTCACCCGTTTTAACAGCAAACTGAGGCTGGTAAGAACAACTGCCTCTCCAGGGTAACTGGAAAACACAGAGTGACCAGATATTGCTAGAACACAGATGTTTTCCACTATAGGGCTTACGCAAAGGGCCATCCTTATCTGGGGTCATCACTCCTTAGGATTTTCATTACAGGATGGGTTTCTGACCTCATTCTCTGACCTCTTCCCCACCTCCTCCCAGAGCAGTCCTTCTTAGAGCATGGTAGCCAAGGCAGAGGTATTCCTGTGTGACAGCCAGCAAGGCTTACTGGATGCTCAGAAGAAGTGTCTCCCTATGTGCATTACTTGTGCTCAAGGGAACTTTTAAGGTGAGGTGACCATTTGCTTCCACTTAGTAGTGTGGATGCTCTTTTTTTATAGATGAAAAGCTGAGAGAGGCCTCACTAGACAATAACTTGGCTGGTTTTTTTTTTTTTTTAAATCTTTATAGACAAAGTGAAATGAACGTTTAGAAGAGGAGCAATGAATTACTTATGCCTGAAAGCTGGCTTCAGAGGGAAGCATAAACTGCTCAGGGAAGAAATGCAGAAATCCAAACTTTTGTTATATTAAAATTACCCCAAGGCCACCAAGGTTACAGTTTACACTGCTGAAGCCCAAGTGGAAATGGCTACACATGGGAGGGGGAGTGCTGGCTAGTATTCTTGTCCTGCTGGTCTTCCTTTTAAATTATATATTTATTGTTGTTATGCCTGGTAATTATATAGCGTGAGCCCTTGCAGTTGACTCAGCTATATAGGGCTCTTAAACTTATGTCTTCCAACTAGGAATTTAAGGGCCTTTATCTATTCCTGTCCATTAGTCAGAAGGCTGGACAAATATGGTTTTGCTCAGCCCGAGATGGATGATAAAAGTTCTGTGGTGTTTATAAGACATGATCTCAGCTTCTTACAGCAGCAGGAGTTGTATGTTGCTCACCCATTCTGTATAAATGCCCCTGCCTTCAGGGTTATGCCATCATTAAATGATGATATCTACATGGCTTGCTTATGGAGAGGTAGAGAAACAACTTTAATAGAATAGTATTTATAAACAGGGAGCAAGCAGAAAATAGAATTCTCTCCCCCTCTCGGGAGAGTCTTTCTCTGTGACTTTGATGACGAGTATCACTTCTTAGTTTCTTTGCCTTTTTTTTTTTCTAAGTAAGCTTTCATAAGTGTTCATGACATTTGAAAAAATTCTCTTTAACTTCTAGACTCTACTTAAACGATAGGATGTTAGTGAAACTGTTCGTACTCCAAAGCAGTATCCAGAATGTACATGAGGGTTGCTCTGTCACAGTGGTAAAGAGCACAGACTTCAGAGTCACAGTGCAGGGTTTGAAGTTCACCAGTTCCATTTACGCGAATGACCTGGAGCCAGTTTCTTGACTGTTCTAAGCCTCCATTTTTTTGTTATGAGGATTAAGTGAAATAATAGATCTAAAGATCTTAGCATGTGGTAAGTGCTCAATAAATTGATTCCGTTCAAGTAGCAATTCATTCAACAGATACTAAGCACTCACCTTGTGTCACCACTGCTCAAAATGCTGTGAATTAAGTGTTGAACAAGGAAAAACTGAAGGTCCTCCCTTCATGAAGTTTATAACCCAGTGTAGGAGTCGAGCAAAAAAAAAGGGGGAAATAAGAATTTGCTCAAGCAATGAGGGTTTTATTTTAAAAAACAAAGCAGGGTAATGGGATTGTGTGAGTAGGACTATCTTAGACGGAGTAGGCCTCTTCAAAGTTTTATTAGTAATAGGCAGTAATATCACTACTACTACTCTCTGAAGTCTTTTAGACAATAAGCGAGTGAGGACTTTTCTGAATTATTCAGTTATTTACCAGCTGAGACAAGCCTCAACATCTCATTTGCAGCTGAGAAATAAGAGGGCTCAATCTAAAGCAGGGATAAAAATGCTTCTCCTGGTTGTCGGATTCATTTAGCTAGGAGGTTATGGGATGGCTTTCCATTGAGTTAATCAACTGAAGGAGTAAGGGTTAATTGAGCTAGTTGCTGTTTAATCCGTTTCCACACCTGGGTAGTCTGAGGGAGGAGGGCAGTTTCCCTTCTCTTTGACATTTTATTGAAGTCAAGGGAGCTGGTAAACTGAAACAAAGCAAGCTTTGGAAAATGAAAACTTTCTATTTTCTTCCTTGCCTGAGAAATGCAATTCTCAGGTAGTTTAGAAAAACAAGGTGAATTATTCAGCCTCCTTTAGCAAGCTTTCCCCACTGGGACAACCACCCCTGCCCCCATGTTTTCTCCCCATCCCCCAGAGCATGTTGTTGAATCATTACCTGCTCTCCCGTCAGACTGGGAACTCATAGGCATCCTTGTATCCCGTATGCCTGGCAAAGTGCCTAGTGCTTGATAGGTGCTCAGTAATGTTTTCCAGGAAAGTGATGAACCTCCAAAATGTTTAATTCCAGAATTTGTGTTGCACTTCTTTGACATCTTGGAAGAACCTTCCCCCACATCTGCCAAGGCAGAAAGTTCCGAGTTGTTCTTGACAAATAGAGGCAGCGTTTTGGAGGTATGCCCGCTCCATAGAGTCATCTATTTCACCTTTTGATATCCTAATTTCTAGCAGAATTCCCAAGGCTGGCTGTGATGAGTAAGAAGTGAATTGGGAGGGTTTTTAGGTTAGAAGGAGTCAATGTTTGAAGTAGTCTTGATTTGGTACCCAAAGTGGAAAGATTTCACAGCAGAAGTTCAATAGGCAACATGTAAATCAATAGGAGGACCAAGTTGAGAGAGGCAGTCAGTTCCCTTAAGAATAGCAACACCAAGCCCCCTCTCTCTCTCACATGCACACACACACACACACACACACACACCATACATGAGTTGCTCAGAAGAGTTTGCATCTGTGTCCCCACCCCACCTACCTCCAGTCTGAGAACTGTAATTGACTGTTCAGACATTCCTGGGCTGCAGAAACAACATCTAGAGCTCTGAAACTTTGCACTAATTCTCAGGTTTGTCCTATCCCACTTCACCATCAGAATTTGTCCTTTACCATTCAGGACAGTAGGTGAATATTTTGTCGCCTGTGTCACACTCCTGTAGCTATGTTAGGCCTGATCTTTGTGCAGCACCTTAAACTTTTTCTTTTCTCTGATCTTGCCTGTAAAAATCCAGTGAATGGGATGTCCTTTCACAGAAGGGGTCTCTGAGAGCCCAGAGTTCACAGCTCAGTGATGGCTGAGCCCCAGCCAAGCCCCATATCACTTAAGCCCCAAGTTTGTGATTTTTCTGTGGAGAATTACAGAATCAAAGATAGTGAGGTCAGTATTTTGACCCCCTGTAGAATGTCACTTAGAGTCAAACCATGGCAGCAACAGTACTTAGTATAGACCTTCTCTGTTAATGGCCTACTGTGTCCAGGCACTTTAAAGACATTAGGTCAGGGAGGGCCATGGTGGCTCAGGACCTGGGTTGGATTCCCGGTGCTTGCCCATGTTAAAAAAAAAAGACATTAGGTCAGTGAATCTTCACAACAGTGAAAGAACACTGGATGCTATTTGCCGCCAAAGGATGCCCTGTGACTCTGTTTAAATGCTGTTTGCATGCCCTGGAGGTGCCATTGATTTTTTTTTTTTGCAGATCAATACTTGCTAAAGATCATCCTACTTGCAAGTGATGAAACTTGACTCTTTTTTTTCTTTAATATTTTTATTGTAAACAACAAACATACAAACATCTTGACATACAAACATTCTTGGCATGGTCACAATCAGTGGTTCACAATATCATCACATAGTTGTGTATTCATCACCATGAGCCATCAATTTTTAAGGCGCCTTTATTGCTGCTCCTGAGGGTATGGGAAGCTCAGCTGCCCTGGGAGAGCCTTCCCCTGTGCCAGATGCTGGATGATCAATAAGTTCAGCAGAACAGAAAAGCTGTGGAATCCACTGCAGTGCTCTTCTAAGGAAGAGTGAATCAGCTCAGGGAAGGTGGACACACTATATTTAGGGCTCAGCTCAGTCACTCTGGAGTTGGAAGACCTTTGTAGAGGGGGCTTTTATTTCCTCGGACCCCACTAAGGTGCCCAGCTGTTGATTAAATCTCAGTGCAAAGAGAGGAATTTAATCTCTAGGGGAGAATGAATCAAGGTAGCGAGCTCTGAAGTGCTCCACTTTGGAGCCCAAGTTGGGTCCTAGTTTGCGTTGCCTCTTACTGACCTGTGTGCCTTCAAGCAAGTTAAAGTCTCTGTGTCCTCTCCTGCCAAGTGAGGGTCCAGCTTCTCCTCGCCACAGGGCAGTTGTGCTGATTAAGGGAGCAGTGCCCGGTGCTCACAGCAGATGTGAGAGCTGTGCCGAGGATGGTGTTAAGAGTGCAGCCCAGGGTGGGGCTGCCTGGGTGTCAGCCCTGATGACATCACTGCGTGACCCTGGGCAACTTGTTTAACTTCTTGGCCTTAGTCTCCTCCTCTATAGCAGGGTTTCTCAACCTTGGCACTTCTACTATTTTAGACTGGATAACTCTTTGTTGTGGGTCAGGGGTGGGGAGAGGACTGTCGGTGCATTGTGTGATATTGAACACATTCCCTGTTCTCTGCCCACTAGATGCCAGTAGCTTCCCTCCCCTCACCGTCGTAACAAAAAAAATTGTCTCCAGATGTTGCCATTTGTCCCCTGGAGGGTAGAGTTGCTCCTGGTTGAGAAACACTGCCCTATATAATAGTACTGAACATACTCTAGAATGGTTGTGGGCATTAAATAAATATCTCTGTAAGGGGCTTTGCGTTGTTCCTGGGACATAAAATGTTCTGATCATCACTATAATTTTGCAGACTTATGTTGGATGCGCCAGTTGTGTTTGCTTCTGCTAAAGTGGGAGTCTGTAGTGCCAGGGAGCATTGTGACCCAAATCTCAGGGTGACACGTACAAGTCACAAGGCTTTCCTTGATGACTAATACTTTGCATGTGGAGGTAGAGAGGAAGTTATAGCATCTGAGAAAAGCACCCTTGCTCTGCTCAGTTATGGCTTGATTGCCCCAAAGTGAAGCAGGCTGTTGGTGGGCTGTAGGATCGGACACCCTCTGGGCTCATGCCCAGTACCGCCAGGGTGATGCCAACAGTAGGGTTCAGAGCTCTGGGCCCCGGAGGGCAACGATGCTGCGGATATTTCACCCTGAACCACAGGGATGGCAGGTGTTTTGCGTTTTGCTAGCCTATCATGTAAATACTCTTTGTGGTATTCTTGTTTGTTTTTAAAAAGGCCTCAATGGTTTTGGAGCCTTGGCTGTATGTTTGGAGCTACGTGGCAGATTGGGAGGAGTAGCTAAAGAAACAAGACCCACATAGAAATGAGAAATTCCATGCCAGCCCCCATTTACTAAGCATCAGTGATGTACGAAGTAACAGATACAGATTTGAGGAAGGCAAGAATTGATCTTGCTTCTCAAGGAGTTTAGAATCTAGTAAGCAAAACAAAGCATGTGCATGAGTACTTATAAAGAAGTTTTTAATACCTGCATTCCAAGAATGATGAAGGTGATATTGATAGTTTCTCCGCTAACCATGTCTATGCTTTTCATGAGCTTATTTCACTTTATATCTTTTATTTCCATCTCTTAGATGGGACATTGAGCTTTTGGTTGGTGACTTGAGAGCCCAAAGGGAAGGGATGAGTCTGGTTGGGGAGGGTGGAAGAGAGTCAGGATGTTTTTGTGGATGATATGACATGTAGCCAGTGGGTGTTTGGGCAGGCAGAGATGTGATTGGGAAAGGGGGAGGTGGTGCAGAGAGCATGGGTTTTCAGAAACGGGAACAGCAAAGATCTGGAGGCAGAAATGTGTTTTGGAGAACAGCGAGTCATCTTGTTTGGCCGGAGTGTTCAGATACATAACAAGGAGGAGCAAGGGGAGATAACACAATAAAAAGGGAAAACTTTTCCCACATCTTTTATCCAGATGTTAAGAAGCCTGCCAGAGTGCAGTGTGAGAGTTTTCCAAACTTATTTTTGTAATTTAGAAACGGAGTGTGTCTTCTCCCCAACTCATCTTGAACTGTAGCTCCCGACCTCTCATTGCCCCTCGCTGATTTGAAGCGTGCCCTCAGAAATGCACCCACCCAGGGTGCACGGGTGGGTCACGTGGTGGAATGCTTGCTTTTCATGCGGGAAACCCAGCTTCAATTCCCGGACCATTCACCCCACCCCCACCCCACCCCCAAAATGTGTCCATCCACTGTACTAAGCAATAAAAGTAATAATAATTTTTTTGAAAAGTCATGCAAACTTGGGTTGAGAGGAGAGGAAGGACAAGGTTTTGATCAATCTTGCTTCTCTGGTTAAATTTGGCTCTGACTCAGTATTTCTGTCATGGCCTTTAATGTAGCCTTCAGGCCCAAGCAATCCCAGAACGTAATGCAAACTCGTTCAATGAGGCCTTTGGATTTACCTTTGCCAAAGCCACATTCTCAAACACAGAGGTAGAGAGCAGCATAAAACAGGGTGTGATAAGAGTGTCCCAGCACTTTCTTTGGTGGTAGGTCTGACTTGATACATTCAATTTGCAGTTTAGAGTTTCTTTTTGGAAAGTAACTGACTCTCAGAGATGCTTAATCACTTTCTCATTCTTGGTTAAGCTGTTTCCAGTGCATTGATATAAGGTTTCAAATGTGTTAAATGTTTGATATAGTAGATCTACTTTATGGCACATTGTATGGAACTCTCTAGGGTCCAATTGAATTCAGCTGGCGATAATAAAATGTGATAGATCATCAGGTGCATAAAACTAGTAACTCAAGTGTTAGTCCTTTTCCTGACCCTGTTGTAATGATGGAGATTTCTTGTCACTTGAAAAAGCTTTATCTTATAAGCATATTGCAAAAATACATATAAAATCGTTTGTAGTAGATAATTTGGGGCCCAGTGTTTGTTTTCTAAAAGTGAGCTGAGGCAGGTCCGGCCCCATGTCAGAAAAATTAAACAGCAGGAATGTGAACTTGGAAGTACTGGAGATACAAGGTCAGGGTGGGAAGAAATTAAATTGGACCTCAAAAGATGTGAAGCAGGCTTTTCATTTTGTAAAAATCATCCCTGAAATTCAGGCCAAGCCTGAATTTGTTGAAAATGTTAAAACTTTTAAAATATGAAAATCATTTTTGTTGTGAGGAGGGTCATTAATATACACAAGCCAAGGCTCACACATCACAGGAGTGTGTATGCATAAGCTTCTAGAACAGTCCAGCGCAGAGAGAGAAGGATTTGAATCCGGAAAATCTGGGCTGGCGTTTGGCCCTGCTGTGATCTGGAGAGAATCACCTCTGTTTCTTTATCTGTGGTGTGAAAACACTGGGCTAGAGTCTCCAAAGGCCCTTCTGTCTCTGATAATGTTTCTAGACCCCACATGGATCCTGTGAAGCCACCTTCCTAAGGTCAAGCCCTGTAATCAGTATCCTTGGGAAAGAAGCATGCCAGGAGAGAGCTGTGAGTGTTCTCTGAAACCTTGGTTGGCCGGGAGGACGGAGCACCATCTTTTTTATATTGGGATTAACTGTCATTACTTTACTTAGCGTTTTTTCTTACCCCCTTTCCTCAGAAGAGCCACTTTTGCATACTTTTGGCCGGCCTGACACTTCAGGGCTCAACAGCTGTGTCCAGGCCCTGGCAGGTCAGCGCTGGGGTGAGGTCCAGCTGCAAGGCGACTTCATTCAGCGGGGAAAGTTTAGAGCCCGCCTACCTAGGCTCGGGTATTTATAGCAGAAGAACAACTCAAAAAAAACAGAGCTGTGCCCTTCTTTATACTATGTGGGACAGAGACGGGCATTGTGAGGAATTTAGAAGGCAGAGCTGCATAATCCGGCAAGATATTTTTAAATGCTGTTTGTTGCAGTTGGCAGGGTCATTTTTTCAGAGGAGGGAAAATGAGAGTAACTGAGAATGATAGGTTGCCAAGAATTCTGAAGGCCGAGGCAGGGCGTGTGGTGCTCCGAGGCGGAGATATTCTAAATCCCACTTTATTTCATGGTCGGAAGGTCTGAGCAAAGCTTGGGAAGGTTGGGAGAAGAGAAGCTAGGTAAATGGAGTGGCTTGTCATCCCTCCTTCCCACCAATCCCCCACCCCACGAAGTGCCACACTGAATGATTGGAGAAGGGAGAACAGACGGCAAAGATTTGCTTCTGTGAAACCAGGGATGCTGTTTGCTTCGTCAACTCATCTCAGCAGTCGGATAAATCACGTTTTATAAGAGGCAATTTGAAAGCAAGTTTCCTGCAGCTGTTACTCTGGATGTAATCTTCCAGGCCAAACTGGGCAGGCCAGAACTGTGCTGGGACCTGATTGCGTAGCAGGCGAGAGGGCCTCAGCGTTGAACTGCTGCAAGGGCATCAGAATGACCACCAACTGTCCAGTGACTACTTGTAAAGTATCCTGGGAAAGGCTGGCATGTTTTCTACTGTGTTGGTCTTTGGGGAGACAGGTGGTAGTTACAGAGGGAACGGCCTGGGGATTAGAAGCAAGGGAGAGGCTGAGAGCTTGGTTTAGGGTATATTCATTTTTGTTCATTTAACAAATATTAGTGCTTACTGCGTGCTAGGCACTATTCCAGGTCTAGGTGGTAGAGAAATGAGTAGAACAGCCCTGAAGGAGGGGAGGAGGCAGGTTCCATGGATATATGGGGAAGAGTAAGGCATGCTGGAGGAATTACACTGCAGCCAGCGTGACTGGAAAAGAGAGATCCAGGAAGAGGGAACAGCAAGTGCCAGGTTCAAAGAAGGCCAAGGAGGCCAGTATGGTTGGGGCAGGGCAAGTGTGGGGAAGTGAAGTAGGAGGTGTGTGTGGAGAGGAAATGGGAGAAGGGATATTCAGGTAGGCCTACAAGCCATTGTGTAATAGGCTTTGGCTTTTGTTCTGAGGGAGCTGGGGAGCCATTGGAGGAACTTCCCATAGAAATAACATCGTCTTTGCATTTAAACCAAGTCACTCTGCTCTGTTGGAAATGGGCTGTAGGAGTCAGGCATGGAAGCAGAGTGACTAGTTAGAAGCTTTTGTAATAAGACAGTTGAGAGACGATGGAAGCCAGGACCGAGTGGCTGTGGAAGAGGTTGGGGATGTGTTTTGAAGTTAGAGCTAACAGAATTTGCCAGCAGCTTGGATGTGAGGAATGAGAGAGGAAAAAGTATGGCACCAAGGTTTATGTATTGAGTAAGGGATTGGCCTTTGGTTGTAATCAAGAAGTCTGTTGAGAAAGTGAGGGCCAAGGAGGGTGATTTTTAGTTGCTTATCCCTAAATTAGCATGTAAAGATAACGGTTGGAAGGTTGGCCCCCAGGTCTCCTTGACTAAGAGGAAAGGATACTTTCAACTTCCTTAATAGTGTGATGGATTGAGACATTGCCCTTCCCTGCCCTTCCAGAGGAGGGGGCAGTCCAGGAGCCTGATGAGGGCCTCTGACAATAGGGATTTAATTGTCAGTCTTATAATTCTTTGGTTGATGGCATTAGAAATCCCTGAATTTTGCTTTCTAGCTTCTTCACAGACAGCCAGCAGCCTTTAATGAAGATCTTCAAATCTGTTGTTTCCTGTTATTCGCATGGGGTCTGTTTAATTAGGTCCAGTTGTTCTGGATCATTGTGACGTTGCTCTTGTGTCAACTCTGAGAAAGCAAGACTCCTTTGCAGGCAGCTTTTGGTTCCTAGAGGTCAAGTCTGGGTCAGAAATGCAGCCAGCTAGAGAACCCTATAGGTGGTTTGAGAAGGCACAGGAGACCTGGAATATTCTCAGAAAGGCTTTGTGCCGTCTAAGTGCCTCTTAGGTGGTTTGACTTCTAGTCTACAAGAGGACTTGGAACACAGCCATACTGAGTATCTAAGGGATAGCACCTACAAGAGTCACCATTGCTTGACTACTTACTGGCTGCTTATTTGGTGTCTCTGTTTTCCTCTTCAATTAAATGGGGATAATCATAGGTCCTATCTCATAGAGTTTTCAGTTCAGTAGCCAACCCAGGATTCACAAAAAATTACCTGGAGAGCTTTGGAAAAAGTGTGTGTGTGTGTGTGTGTGTGTGTGTGTGTGTGTGTGTGTGTGTGTGTGTGTCACAGCCCCACTCCACAGAAATTCTTATTTAAATGGCCTGGAGTGAGGCCCAGATGATGTGGGCAGAGTTCTTGGGAGAGTCTGGTGAACAGCGAGCACTCAGATGTTAGCTATCAGTGCAGTGCTAGTTCTGTCCTACCCACGATGGTGACTTCCTTTCATGTCACAACTATACTGCTTTGGTTACTCTTCAGCAGAAAGGATCTCCAAAGAATATCCAAGAGAAGCTTGAATTGTTAGGGTTGAATAGAAAGGGCAAAGTTAGATTTAGAATGGCAGACGCACCATATAATAATGTTCTTTAGCATAAGGATGTCACTTGCTACTCATAATGAGGTGGGTAAAATTAATTCCATTTACAAAAGGAGGAAACCAAGGCACAGAGAGGTTAAGTAATTTGCTCAGGATCACACAGCGAACAAGTGGTAAAGACTATCGTCAATCCCAGGCAGACTTACTCCGATTCTCTGTATCACAACCATGCTATGTTCCCTCCCTAGCCAGAAAAGCCAAGAGACTGAATTCTCAATTCTGGTTCCTAGCATATACCTACCATGTGTTGAACCTGTGTTTCAGTTGTATTATATCAGATAATCTTTATAGTCATACAAGTGTATTCACTGGATGAGTACTCTTCTTGTTCCCGTTTTACAGCTGAGGAAACCAAGACTCAGAGAAGTCCAGGTGACATAGCTAGTAAATGACAGAACAGAATTCAAACCCAGGTCTGTTGGGCTCCAAAGTCCTCACTTGCCCTGCATCCTCGCTCGGTCCTTGGGAGTGGCCTGGGTAGAGATGAAGCACATGCAGTGATTCCTGAGCATAGAAATGAGTGTGTTGGTCCAGGGGGCGGAGAGGACAGACACAAGGCCAAAGCGTTCCTCACTGCTTCTGAAAACGATCACTCAGTGTGGAGTGACCAACCAGACAGGCATGAGACCTGTAGGTATTTGGTTTTCTGTGTGTTTAAAGATATATCCTGCTGAGCATGTTGCTTCTCTTCTGTTGATGTGAATGAAATAACCTCCGAGGGATTGCGTGTGTGTGTGCTGGTTGCTTAAAATAATTCAAGACGAAGAACGTTGGGAAGCTGTTAGCTCTTTGGGTCTATTTCCTCTTGATTTATGACACCTCGGAGAGTGCTGGGCCTCTCCTTGTTTACCCTTCTGGCTTTTCCTTTCTACCACATTTTATTCCTTGTGTCATCATAAGCCAAAGGAGTCTGTCATCAGAAGAAGTGGCAACTGTTCTTCAGTAATTTGATTGGGTGCCCTCCACATATTTAATTTTTTTCTTTTAAAAGAAAAAATAAAAAGAGGCCATTTGTTTTGGAATTGGCTGTTTCCCTCTCCTAGCTGCAGAGGTTTAACATCATAATGATGGCATTTGTTCTGGAACTAGAAAAATTAGTTTTTTGTTCACACTAAAGCCTGCCCTGGGTAGCTGGGAGTTTTCTTCTCGCCATCCCCCCTGTGCCCAGGAGAGTTGACATGCAGTGAGTGAAGCCCCCACCCACTCAGCCGCTCTGTTCAGTATGACAGCCACTAGCCAGGTGTGGCTATTTACATTTAAATTAAGTAAAATTAAATCACAGCCTCAGTTCAGGTGCTCAGTAGCCACGTGTGTCTAGGGGCTGCCATATTGGACAGTGCAGATATGGAACATTTCCATCATTGCAGATGGCTCTTTGGGGCAGCGCTGCTGTTACAGAGTGGGTCGGTGATCGGTCCCATGGAGCTGTTTTTTCCTGGGCTTTCACAGGTCTCAAAATTGTAACCATTCCTCAGCCTCTCTGACGCGCTGTTTGCAGGAACAGGAAGATTCATGGGAGTGGAGATGAAGGCCATTGATTGTTGTGGCTCTAACCTCTGGACCTCTGACAGGAGGTCGGGTTTTATGATTTCCAAGCTGTGTGGCCTGAAGCAAGTCACTTAGCCCCTCTGAAGTTGTTTGGTCAGTGAAATGGTG
Source organism: Tamandua tetradactyla (assembly GCF_023851605.1). Taxonomy (NCBI): domain Eukaryota; kingdom Metazoa; phylum Chordata; class Mammalia; order Pilosa; family Myrmecophagidae; genus Tamandua; species Tamandua tetradactyla. The sequence continues at coordinate 110,670,589 of NC_135334.1, read as the reverse complement.
ATTTAAACATGCCTCACAGGGAAGTTTTTTTTTTCATTAACAGATCATAAGAAACCAGTGAGAAGATTAATGACATCTTCAGATGCTTCCGCAGAAGTAACCTTTTTACGATTGTGCTGCTGATGTCAGATTTGAGGTCAAGGGTATCAAATTGGACTTATTTAATTTTGTCAGAAAAGTTATGTCCAAAAGTCAACATTTGATTCTTTCTCTGCTCTGAGAGGACATAGTAGCAATTATAAACTAATTTTCTTTATTGTAAAGCTTTTCATTAAAAAACAGTCTCATGGGAATTTCGTG